>NW_026782218.1:265000-409087 GCF_031769215.1 Ylistrum balloti
TTTATAAACCGGAAGTGTTTTCATGAAAAAATAAAATCCTCTATTGGCAGCCACTTATTTAAAAAGCAAAATGGATGCAGTAAAAACATATCAAGTGTTTATGAAAAGTCTAGCTGCTCTCTTTGGACGTTTGGAGATTTTATGAATACTTGACGTAGTTCCCTCTTTACTCGATAAAACCGAACAATACATATAGTGTAGAAACAACGATACTTTGATAAACCTTTCTCAGGACATTATTGGGTGTGAATGGTCTTCACCGTTACAGAAAACCAATCGTCTTCGGTTCTATTGATCTGGTCCTATCAACATGAACTGAGTTTTGCTCAGATACCAACTTATTTTCTGTTATCAACTGATTTCTATATTGTTGTTTCTTTCGAGGTGTCATCGGCGTAAATTGTTACAGCAGAGTGTTTAAGACATTTTTGTAATCATATCTAAACTGAACAGCAGAGACTAAGTATAATACCCTGGCGGACACCAATATCTAAATGTTGAAAATCAACCATTATTTGATGTCTATAAACGGATTAACATGTGCATCAATTACAATAGAGAAACCGTTTGGGGAAATAGACCTACCTGTCGGAACATGTTGCTTGAATGGTGATAAAAGGCCATTTAACATGTTAACAGTTGGATGTGTACAGTGATAAAGAGAAATGAATTTGTTTCGTATGACAGACATAGGTATGTTTTTGTATAGAAGAAAGGGATAAAATTCATATCCGGTACGTTTGGCGCAGACGTTGTACAGACGATTGTCTGATTGAATATCTCAACATCTACTGTATCAGTTGGAAGCTTTACATCGGAAGTGCGAGGCTTTCTAAATGGTGCTCTGATTTGTTATGATAAAGTTAATAAATATTTTTCTAAACCAAATTCAGATTTGAATAAATAATAGTACTGCCCACGAGATGGACTAAACATGTAAGCGAACCAATCCTGGATGAACTGACCAATTAGCCGTAGCTTTGAGGTGTTTTTGTGAAATATATCAGTCATCTGTAATTTATTAAGAAACATAGAAGAAAATTCAGTATCATTAAAACACTCCACAAAATAGATGAAGACGTGGTGTCATTATATGTAAGCTAGTCGAAGTGATATGCTGACAAGTTTGGTTTTGTTGCAAATTAATCCATTCCAAAAACCTAACATTCTTAGTTTCCCAACGGCACTCGACCACCTAACTCACCATTAATTATAAAACTGTGCTCTGTAGAACTCAGTTATAGAATTCTTAAACAGAATTTACGATAAACTTGTTCGGTCAATTTCAGATTGGCGAACCCCTATAAATGGATCTAAATAATAGGATTGGTTTTATTGAACATCTTTAATTGTAAATTGTAAAAAGAAATTGCTGATTATTTTGTAAAAGGAATATATTTACTTTTGTTACTGATCAATCTGCGTCTAGCTTTTACAGAGTTCCGTTGTAATTAAACGTTACTCATGAAAAAAGTAAAATTATCTGCAATTTCTAGAATTTCATTTTGCAATACAAATAAAGGATGCCTGGTTTTAGTAACATTTATTGTAAGCTTCTAAATGTCACAATATTGCTTGAATACATTTAGATCTCTTTCAGGCTCTTTTGGGCTTTCTACAGAGAACACAGCGTCATTAGCGTACAAGAGAACCAAACAATCAACAAATGTAATATGTAGTTCACTAAAATATTTACCCCAGAGGACGTACAGAGGTATACAACCTAAGGAAGCACAATCACCTTACATGCCATTACGAAATATTGAAAACTGAAAGGAGATAAATATCCTCTTTGTCTGAACGCGGTCACGTAGGGGAAATTTTCCGTATTGAATTGAACACAGGAATAAATATAATCATATATATTAAAGATGATCATTTGCCGTTTATATTGCTTTAGAGACATTTTTGCCACAGACCCGATTTCCCGACAATATCATTTTTTTAAACCAACGAAGGTACAATATAGTTCTTTGCCGCTTGAACGATATCCATTCCTTTCCAGCTTTGTTTCGAGATGTAAATTCAATTTGTTTTCATATTAATTAAAACAAGGACTAATTATTGAGGTAAATAGTTTGCCAAGTCAACTTATTAAAGCGATGGTTCTTCAGTTATCTGGTGCTTCTGGACTTCCTGTTTTATCTATAGTTTTGATAATACCAATATTCCAGCTGTCCTGAATAATTACCAAGCCTAAATTATATAAATTACATCGAGCAATTTACGAAAGACAGTTAACATTTTCGATGGAGAATTTTTCAAATAGCCATGCAAAATACACTATAGAAACGATAAAGTAACTTCTTAGTTTTTTTTTCATTTCGAAGTCGTTAACAGATCTACTCCACTTGTTGTTGACGTCATCATCATTATTATTAAAACAATCTTTTTAAAGCTTATCATCACCGTCATCATATTCAGTTGTATTAAGTTTTCAAGTAATCATGTAAAACTTATGTAGGTATGTGTTGTCATATTATTATTTTATGAGAATTTGTTTAGAAATTTAGAAAATGCTTTCGGAACACTTTAAAAGTATTCTTTTAATTTGCTTAATATTTTTTTGTACTTTTCTCTCAGTTGTTTGCTGTATTCTCATCATATGCTTGGTTTCTCGTGAATCGTTAACTTTGTATATTATTTCATATTAATTAAAGGCAACAAGAGTCGAAAAGCCTTGCGTCGTTAAATGCCACCCCAGTTTAACCTTTTGTTTACAACACTCGATTGAGCTGTATCAGTTAGATTATTTGGACGAAATCCAAACTGGCAATCACTTACAGTTTGTTTTGTTATAGGAAATTGTGTACCTGATATTGTGCACATGTTTTCCTTACTGAGTCCATATGATACTGAACAGGTGTACAATTATTGACAAAGGGAGGATAATCCACTTTGAAAATTGAAGTAACTTTGAATTTTTTGCGTTCGAAAAAGTCCTTCTGAGATCAACATGATAAACAAAAAGGTCAAAGTTGACACAAAAGAGGTTTCTAACATTTTTTTACTGTAACCAATCTGAACCTTACAACTTGTAGCTTTTCTTTGTACTTAATCATGGTTTTGTGTTTTATTGCGAATATCGTCATTTATTCGTTGTGCAGTAATACATTTCACTTGTTTTTAACGAAGAAGCGAATAATTGTGAATGACGATAAAGAAAAGATATCAGTATTGTGAAATGCCTCGTTAGAACTCCAAAAATGCAAGGAACCTGGTGACATCAGTAGACACGTTCTTAGATAACGTCATTGAACTTGTGGTAATAGTTATATTACACTTGGGTGGATAGCCCGTATCTTTACGGTTTACATATAAAAGGTGATGAACACCGGATTCTAAGCGTCCTGATGAGTCCGATGTATAGTGTAACACCGGACTCCAAACGTCCTGGTGAGTCCGATGTATAGTGTAACACCGTGCTACAAACGTCTTGGCGAGTCTGATGTATAGCGTAACACTGGACTCCAAACGTCCTGGTGAGTCTGGTGTATAGTGGAACACTGGACTCCAAATGTCCTGGTGAGTCTGATGTATAGGGTAATACCGGGCTCTAAACGTCCTGGTGAGTTTGATGTAAAGCGATTTGCTGATGTAGATAGCGTAACAACATATAGACAGAAATTCTAGAAGATTGAAGGTCTTATAATTTCGAAATAATCGTGTACAACTAAGTTCTGTTCTCTGTGAAAAGTCTTACCATCACTTGCATCAAACCAGTCATACCATACTTGTTCACTTCGTGGTACGTTCACTGTAACGCACATTGTTTGTGAACAGTTTAACAGCCTCGACTTCACAGATAGTAATTACAAATTGTCACTGGTATCAAAGGTTTCAGCAGCTGACGAGAAAGTATTCCGATAATAGGTAACAACACCTCATCCTCGTCTATTCCGATCCTTTCGATAAGTGTATCCAAAAACAGAATGTACGTCATCATCGAATGACTAATCACGATGACTTCCGGAATGGCTAAAATGTCAAAGAATTTGGTCCTAACTAAAGTTCTGATATCGTCAGATTTGTTCAGAATCAGAAAACATTTCATATATTCAAATATGCATATCTGAGACGAGAACAAGATTATGTACCAGTTTGTCAGAAGATGAAGATTAGTAAAAAATACCTCCACACAGTCTTAATACAGCTATGCCAAGACAACACGCAGTTTAGGTAGGACTAAGATATCATATTTTCAAATGAGATCATGATAAAGGTCAGAAAGCTTTCTCGTAACATGGATCAACTTGCTTCTCTTGAAAACATGTGCTTTAAGTCTTTTTTTGTTATTTTGTTAGCAGGTTTCCACCGATTTTGAGATATGTCTTACTCCTTGAACCAACCCCGGCTTGTAAACGTCATAGTTAGGGGAAGCAAGGTAGCACACTGTCCACAAAGGGAAAATGCACAATATATAGAAATCCAAATGATTAAACGCATCGTACAGTGTGATGGAAAGCTGGACATTTTTATTTTTTATATCATCTCCGATTGGAAGTTGTCCTGTTAAATCTCCATCAGTAGCATTATATGGTGGACTTTCATTAATTATCCCTCTCTAATCATGTGATTTTACACCTACACAGAGAAATACACGTTAGTATGATGGAAAACATAGTGCAACCGCCTACGTCCCCTTAATGAAAAAATCATAATGATTTTTTCTTAGGAATATTCGTTTAAACGTTATTTATTATATGTCAACCTTAGAGCGAGGACTGCCGACGACAGGAAAGGGAAGCGTTTGCCAAGTTTGACAGCACAAGGACAAAGATGTCGATCTGTCGTGGCTGGGAGTATCGGTAACAGCACGCCACAGACGTATTGAAAGAGCTTCTGTGCAACAGGGATGTTTTGCGTGATTACTATCTAATCTAAAGTACTAAATATTATATTCTTTTAAGTTTAATCGTTATCTTGGGGAAGAGTTATTCGTTAATTTGTTAATGCCAAGCCAGTATTGTGGGAGTTTTAAGTATATAAAAGGACAGAAGATTATCGTGTTATTGTCAAAAATGGATGAGGTAAACAATTACGAATCCAGTATGTCTATACGTACATGTTAATTATATCACAAAGTTCAATATTCAGTGTAGATATTTTATAGACCATGTTCAAAGTAATTAAGCCAACCACGCTATTCATTAAGTCGTCGGTAAGCAGAATACATGAAATCTGGACAAATCGCCTCTATTCTAGTGACTTTTTTTCCGACTGCCACTTAAATAATTATTGAAATCTTGATGAGGATACGGGCACCAGAAATTCAATTGACATGTAAGCCTGGCTTGTCAGTGGTACATGATCACGTCAGTGTGATGGGCAAAGACCACACATTATCATATAGTCAATTGCACCTCTACTGTCCAGTGCCTACCATTAGGTCGTAGATTGCAGCTAATGACCGGTAAATCAAAGGCAATGCGAGTTTTGATAAGGGCATGGTTTCCCACTAGGCAGAGTAACGATATTCACCAAATACCGACAATCTGTTGTTACTGTTTCATAGCGAGTGACATCGATGTGTCTAGTTCCCCCGAAGGAATGCTTTAGTCCAATATGACGAGAGAAAACACGTAATGATTGGTTTGAATACGAAGCAGCTTTATCGTCCCAGGAGTTTTACGTTATGATGAATAGTTCAAATACAGTGATAAAATCGGCGTATAAGTGATTTCGGGTTGACAAATGTAAAATAAATATGCGGATATTTATAACAAAACAAACGTACTCTTATACAAGAATATTAAGCAGTTTAACATTCATACGTTAGCAGGTAAACAAACGTACGTTAACAGGTAAACTATCATACGTTAACAGGTAAACAATCGTACGTTAACAGGTAAACAATCGTACGTTAACAGGTAAACAAACGTACGTTAACAGGTAAACAATCGTACGTTGACAGGTAAACAATCGTACGTTAACAGGTGAACAATCGCACGTTAACATGTAAATAATCGTACGTTAACAGGTAAACAAACGTACGTTAACAGGTAAACAATCGTACGTTAACAGGTAAACAAACGTACGTTAACAGGTAAACAATCGTACGTTAACAGGTAAACAATCGTACGTTAACAGGTAAACGTACGTTAACAGGTATCAAACGCACGTTAACAGGTAAACAATCGTACGTTAACAGGTAAACAATCGTACGTTAACAGGTAATAAAACGCACGTTAACAGGTGAACAATCGTACGTTAACAGGTACATAGGTGTCGCTGTTAAGTTACGTGTTGGTCGTGTCGCTGTTTAGTGACGTGTTGGTCGTGTCACTGTTTAGTGACGTGTTGGTCGTGTCGCTGTTTAGTGACGTGTTTGTAGTGTCGCTGTTTAGTGACTTGTTGGTCGTGTCACTGTTCTGTGACGTGTTGGTCATGTCACTGTTTAGTGACGTGTTGGTCGTGACGCTGTTTGGTGACGTGTTAGTAGTGTCGCTGTTTAGTGACGTGTTGGTCGTGTTACTGTTTAGTGACGTGTTGGTCGTGTCGCTGTTTAGTGACGTGTTGGTCGTGTTGCTGTTTAGTGACGTGTTGGTCGTGTCGCTGTTTAGTGACGTGTTGGTCGTGTCGATGTTTAGTGACGTGTTGGTCGTTTTACTGTTTAGTGACGTGTTGGTCATGTCGCTGTTTAGTGACGTGTTGGTCGTGTCGCTGTTTAGGAACGTGATGGTCGTGTCGCTGCTTTAGTGACGTGTTGGTGGTGTCGCTGTTTAGTGACGTGTTGGTGGTGTCGCTGTTTAGTGACGTGTTGGTGGTGTCGCTGTTGAGTGACGTGTTGGTCGTGTCAGTGATTAGTGACGTGTTGGTCGTGTCGCTGTTTAGTGACGTGTTGGTCGTGTCACTGTTTAGTGACGTGTTGGTGGTGTCGCTGTTTAGTAACGTGTTTGTAGTGTCGCTGTTTAGTGACGTGTTGGTCGTGTCGATGTTTAGTGACCTGTTGGTCGTTTTACTGTTTAGTGACGTGTTGGTCTTGTCGCTGCTTTAGTGACGTGTTGGTGGTGTCGCTGTTTAGTGACGTGTTGGTCGTGTCGCTGTTTAGTGACGTGGTGGTCGTGTCATTGTTTAGTGACGTGTTGGTCGTGTTGCTGTATACTGACGTGGTGGTCGTGTCATTGTTTAGTGACGTGTTGGTCGTGTCGATGTTAAGTGACCTGTTGGTCGTGTCATTGTTTAGTGACGTGTTGGTCGTGTCGCTGTTGAGTGACGTGTTGGTCGTTTTACTGTTTAGTGACGTGTTGGTCGTTTTACTGTTTAGTGACGTGTTGGTCGTGTCACTGTTTATTTTTGTGTGACGTTTGTGTATCTACTTCATTACTTACCTTTCAACAGAGTGATATTGCTACGACACGTTGGCTTATAAATTGGCCGGTTTGGGTGTCGTACTCTGGGCATCGGCAATGCACTAAAATGCGGTTACACCATAAAGTTGGTATCGGTTCTGCACTATCTAAACAAGTTATACACATACAGATCACAGCCTCCCTTCCTATACAAACGAGTCTTCACATACAGATCACAGCCTCCCTTCCTATTCAAATGAGTCTTCACATACAGATCACAGCCTCCCTTCCTATACAAATGAGTCTTCACATACAGATCACAGCGGTCTTCACATACAGATCACAGCCTCCCTTCCATAGAGTCTTCACATACAGATCACAGCCTCCCTTCCTATACAAACGAGTCTTCACATACAGATCACAGCCTCCCTTCCTATACAAACGTGTCTTCACATACAGATCACAGCCTCCCTTCCTATACAAATGAGTCTTCACATACAGATCACAGCCTCCCTTCCTATACAAAGGAGTCTTCACATACAGATCACAACCTCCCTTCCTATACAAATGTGTCTTCACATACAGATCACAGCCTCCCTTCCTATACAAATGAGTCTTCACATACAGATCACAGCCTCCCTTCCTATACAAACGAGTCTTCACATACAGATCACAGCCTCCCTTCCTATACAAACGAGTCTTCACATACAGATCACAGCCTCCCTTCCTATACAAATACAGATCACAGCCTCCCTTCCTATCTTCACATACAGATCACAGCCTCCCTTCCTATACAAATGAGTCTTCACATACAGATCACAGCCTCCCTTCCTATACAAATGAGTCTTCACATACAGATCACAGCCTCCCTTCCTATACAAACGAGTCTTCACATACAGATCACAGCCTTCCTTCCTATACAAACGAGTCTTCACATACAGATCACAGCCTCCCTTCCTATACAAACGTGTCTTCACATACAGATCACAGCCTCCCTTCCTATACAAATGAGTCTTCACATACAGATCACAGCCTCCCTTCCTATACAAACGAGTCTTCACATACAGATCACAGCCTCCCTTCCTATACAAACGAGTCTTCACATACAGATCACAGCCTCCCTTCCTATACAAACGAGTCTTCACATACAGATCACAGCCTCCCTTCCTATACAAACGAGTCTTCACATACAGATCACAGCCTCCCTTCCTATACAAATGAGTCTTCACATACAGATCACAGCCTCCCTTCCTATACAAACAGATCACAGTCTTCACATACAGATCACAGCCTCCCTTCCTATACAAACGAGTCTTCACATACAGATCACAGCCTCCCTTCCTATACAAACGAGTCTTCACATACAGATCACAGCCTCCCTTCCTATACAAACGAGTCTTCACATACAGATCACAGCCTCCCTTCCTATACAAAGGAGTCTTCACATACAGATCACAGCCTCCCTTCCTATACAAATGAGTCTTCACATACAGATCACAGCCTCCCTTCCTATACAAATGAGTCTTCACATACAGATCACAGCCTCCCTTCCTATACAAACGAGTCTTCACATACAGATCACAGCCTCCCTTCCTATACAAACGAGTCTTCACATACAGATCACAGCCTCCCTTCCTATACAAACGAGTCTTCACATACAGATCACAGCCTCCCTTCCTATACAAAGTCTTCACATACAGATCACAGCCTCCCTTCCTATCGAGTCTTCACATACAGATCACAGCCTCCCTTCCTATACAAACGAGTCTTCACATACAGATCACAGCCTCCCTTCCTATACAAACGAGTCTTCACATACAGATCACAGCCTCCCTTCCTATACAAACGAGTCTTCACATACAGATCACAGCCTCCCTTCCTATACAAATGTGTCTTCACATACAGATCACAGCCTCCCTTCCTATACAAATGAGTCTTCACATACAGATCACAGCCTCCCTTCCTATACAAATGTGTCTTCACATACAGATCACAACCTCCCTTCCTATACAAAGGAGTCTTCACATACAGATCACAGCCTCCCTTCCTATACAAATGAGTCTTCACATACAGATCACAGCCTCCCTTCCTATACAAATGAGTCTTCACATACAGATCATAGCTCCCCTTCCTACACAAATGAGTCTTCACATACAGGTCACAACCTCCCTTCCTATACAAATGAGTCTTCACATACAGATCATAGCTCCCCTTCCTATACAAATGTGTCTTCACATACAGATCACAGCCTCCCTTCCTATACAAATGTGTCTTCACATACAGATCACAACCTCCCTTCCTATACAAATGAGTCTTCACATACAGATCACAGCCTCCCTTCCTATACAAATGAGTCTTCACATACAGATCACAGCCTCCCTTCCTATACAAATGAGTCTTCACATACAGATCACAGCCTCCCTTCCTATACAAATGAGTCTTCACATACAGATCATAGCTCCCCTTCCTACACAAATGAGTCTTCACATACAGATCACAACCTCCCTTCCTATACAAATGAGTCTTCACATACAGATCATAGCCTCTCAAAACCACACATACTGAATTCATACACTCAGCTGTTGATGGAACAGCAATATAAGACAGATTCGGTTCATTGATTCCTCACGTCGATTGTCTTTCCCTTGGTTTTTCATCCACACCATCGTAATGATATTTCATTGCTGTCATTCGAACAAATTTTCGTTGAAGGTATTGTGCTCAATTGTTACTGTCATAGTATCTTCCTTTAAACAAAGATCTTTTCCTTTTGAGTTAACCAATGTTCATTTCTTTTCAGAAATTGCTATGACCACGTTTTAATCGGAATAAATGTGATTGCTCCTTCAATTCATCTGAATATGTCAGATTTTTGTAATTCTGTGCAATCACTAATAAATAAATATTGATGTTGAACATGAAATTATTGATTTTTCAGAATACGGAAAACTTTTATTTGAACATAAAATCGCAGCAAGCCATATAAACGTTTCGAAGTTTGGTTGAGTGGAAGGTGGAAAAGATCCCTACATGACACCTACATTGATCCAATACCCAAGTTCTTGATTTAAAGACGTTACAGTAGTATATATTCAGAGCGAGAAATTGACGATTTACTCAGTCTCAATATCTTATTGTGTTTTAACGATACCCAGAACGATGATAAATTTTAGTTATGTTTTACAATTCCCTAACACGGAAAAGTTATTGATTTCGTAGAACATCCCTTTAGCTGACAACAATAGATCTTGGAAACGTTAAAATCTAACTTACATGAAAGTCAGCAAAAATAAGAATACCTATACTATGAGCGCATTATCTCCTATTTTCTATCTGGCTTTCGACAAACTATTATATTTATTACATATAGATAAACAGTCGTTACACCTAAATGTAAATTATTTTCAGTATGTGTTAAAGTCTACGTTCATTGTATCACCTTGTAGAGGGTAATGTTCGCGGGGTATTTAGCTTCCCTACAATCACGGTCATTAAATAAATATTTAACAGAAAATCAAAATATAAGGACATCTTTTATATACCTACATACAAGGATATCAACGTGAAATTAAATACCCAGTAACCAGTATAAACTAGACCAACAGCGAAATCTTAACCCCGCAGATTAAACAGTCTTCAACTGACAAATTCATAATACGGGATTTCAAAAGATAAAAGGCTGACAAAATTATGGGGTAGTTTTTAGATTGTCATAGTAATTTTATAAGAAATAATATATTACTTTGTGCGATGTGAATCTGCATGCTTTTGAAGCTCGTTAGCTTGCATGCTGATTCTATCATTGGATAAATTGCTTTCATTCGAGAGCGTAACATTACTTACTAGAATTAACAAAGATTTTACATGTCGAGTGTCGTCGATGAGGCAGAGCACACTTACTCTTCCGGAACGCCTGGTATTATTCTCCTTTTACTTTTTCATGAGTCTATGCTTTAACCTTCCACTTCAACATATGTTGATACATGATTTATATAAAAAGATGGTTTGCATGATATTTAAAATTCATATAGAGAAATATAATGTCATTAACAGAATATTAAGGCTGAAAGGCTGTTGTAAATGTGATTAAGTGGCTGTCAGAACAATATCGGTGCTGATCGATAAGTTTTGAGCAATGTAAACACACCTGTACACATCTTTAGCTGTAACATTATCTACCCTGATGTACGTGTTATACGCTTCTAAATGTTTATCCGGCGGAACAGTACAGTAGCATGCATTTTAAGAGAAGATTGTTAATTAAACATGTGCTTCTTGTACAGCGGATGTGTTATTTTTATTTGATTTGAGGAGTGTACAGTGTGAGAGGTCTCCCTGACAGACAGGTGTTCTCTAAAACTGCGAATCTGCGTGGGCACCTCCTAACGAAACGACTTCGTTATTTTCTACAGATACAAGTTTACATGTGTGTAGGTTTGCATACTTTAATTCTGTTATTACGTGCAATTTTTTCGGAGTGAAAAGTGCCGGTTATAGAATACATGTCAGACATTATTGGTCTGATTCCAAAATTATTCTTAAATGATTTTTAGATTGATGGTAAACACAATTGTTTGCGTTCCTCATAATCCTGTGCTGCAGTTCTCGAAATCAAGGAAACGTTAGTCTTTTCTACAGCAGGTTTTCAAACAAGCTGTATGACAGCCTGATGATTTCGATTTCCCTATAGCAGCATGCCTAATTAGCCAGCCTGTGGTATCTACATGTCTGAGATTTGATCAACAAGGACCAGTTCCAAATGTTACGATTTTTCTTCAAGATGTTGACAGTCGGCGTTAATACCCACAAGACAAGATCTCGAGAAAAAAAATTGGAATCATAGGACAATTTATTTTACCTTGAGCTATATGCAGTTGGATGTATCTGATGCTCGTTTGCATGCCTGGCTGTAGCTGTCGTTAATTCAATGTTTCTCATTTGGAAATTTGAAATTACCTATTTGCACTTACCCAGAGCTGAAGGCGTTTAACTTCCCGGAATATTTTACTTATTCTCCTTGAAGTTTTTCGCGGGTTTCCTGTACGATAATCTTTTTTTAATGTTTTGCCCTAGTTTCATCGAATTTAAATATGAATTCAGATTTTGTCGACATTTCAGTAACTGTTGTTCCTATTACGTCATCTATTCTTTTTTCAATTAAAAGAAAATAGATAAGTGAAAATATCAATAAACTAACACAAAGCATCATATACAGTTATGTTGTTGATCCGAAGGTTCCAGATTTGAATTACGTGTCGTAATTGTATCCGAGTTTAATGTGTGTTGTATATACAATGTAATTCTGGTGTTCATATGTTATTACGTTATTAGACGATTTACCACTATGATCAGACAGTATTTATCTAATGTAAACCGTACTGTTGGTATGTCGTCCAAAGTGTTTAAATAAATATGTAACATAAGCTATTTTGTTATTACACACGATTCAATATTTTCTTCAGACAAGTGACATGTATGATGATTGACAGAATGTAGGTTGTTTCGTCCCAAAGCTAATGCTTGATTAATTAAATCTGTTACCTGTAACCGTGTGAGATCTGGGTATCTCAGTCGAGGGCTAAGATCATGTAACATAATACCAACCGACTGCCCTCGACTGAGACAACCCGATCTCGCTCAATTACAGGTTATAAATTTTCTTTCTCGCACCTACTACTCTGAAAATTATTCAATATTTCATTAGAGTTTGGCGTATCCCGTGGGAGCCTCAAACTACCCACACAGCCTCTTCACTTTTAAGCAACGTTTGGATAGTGGCGCGTAAACGATGTAAGCCGCACTTTAAAATCCAACATATTTTACAGTGAACATTTTCTATCTAATTTAAATATGAGAATATAATTGAAATTTTAACAACGGCATAACCTACTTTTTTGTTGAAATGCTGGGATGTAAGTGCCACCTACGCCTACACGTGTATGAATACACCGAAATGCAAAAAAAGGTCCGCGGAAACGCACGTAAGGTTACTCGACAGATCGGGCGAGATAGAAAAATCTAGGATGGAGTATTACATGGGATATTCCTGTCTGAGGTGCGAGAAAAATGATTCTTTATATATTCTATATATTCTCTTTTACTTGTTATGTAACGGACGAGGGTCAGAAACTGTCTCGAACATACTGCGCTAGAATTTTTAATTATTCATAAACAGTTGTGATTTTGTTAAAATTTCTTGATGAACATATAAAGGTTGTGCTATAGTTTGTACAATGTGTACTTTTTATATGAATTATCCCGTTTACAGGACAAGTGTATAAAAAGAATGTTGATATAATATCTGCTGCTAGAGAGTGTACGTGATTACATAACATCTAGTTACACAGCATGGTGACTACCATAGGGACACACGAAATCACTGACACGGTGATTTCAAACCAATATATTACAGTAATCCTTCATCATTTTGTTTTGCTTTGAAAACAAGATTTTAGACATCTGACCTTCTGTTTTAAGATTCCAAAATATTGACCTTCTCCAACTCAATCAACATGACCTTCAAAATAAAATCTTTCGATAGGAATAATATTGATTTTTGTTATCGGACATTCAGTTTTTGTTGAAACGAAAAATATGTATCTTACTCTGGATTTGTGTACCTTTTCAAATATTAAGTATGTACAGATTCGTTAAGTGAACCGTTATTTTCACACAAAGGAAATATGCCATCTAACCATGAAAACAAACGAAGCATGAAAATATTTGTCTTTGCATGTAAATGTAAGACGCCCCGTTCTATAAGCCAGTCTATTTTAGATATACTGATATGATATATAACCATTGCAAAATACTCTATATTTTATAGTTTAAATTTTCACGATTTTCTTTCAAGCCGACCAAAAAATATTTTAACGTAATTAAAATCTGGATATGAAAAACATGTCTGATATACTCCCGAATAATTTTTTTCGTGATTTCATTTTTTACGATCACATTAGTGTACCAAGATATAGTGAAAATATCGTCCCCGCGAGAATACTCGGATAAACAGTATGCTATTTATAGATTATTTCACTTCAGAATGCGATACCATCGATGACCTCTTAGATTAGTCATCTTACGCATAGTATTTCTCAATCAATCAGACTTAAATAAAACGTAATCAATTTTGAGTATTTAAAATAATTTAAGTAATGTGACCAGTGATTTCATTACATAGTTATTTAATTCTAACTGGGTCAAGGTGTCCCAATGTACAAGAGATGGACACGACTTTATAATACATTCTCTGTTAGCGCTGGTGCCAATAAACCAGCATCCATTTTGTTTTCATCAAGACGACGTGACGTAATTAATTTGTGACGTTCAGAAATACTCGTTACCGCGAACCATTAAAAAGGACGCGGCGTCCGTTGGCGTCAAATTGACCACGAAAAAGCAAGTTATATGATTTCAAGGGACCATTTTCTTGTAACAATCAGCCACAACTGGTATTTCTAGAAATTACTGAAAATTGCTGTTTCGGACAAGAAAACATTTTTATGGTCAGATTTGCGTCGGCTGATCATACTAAAATGTGTCTGAAAAATATTGTCAGACCTTTGTTTTATTGATGAATGAAACACCCCAGTCAGAGACGCCGTTACAATTACAGACATATGGAATGACCAAACTATCTATAGAACAACCAACTTATTACTATGCGGGTACTTAAAACGCAAGTTTTTGTGAGTAAATGTGTAGCACGAAGTGAACAAATGTAGGAGTCACAATTACATGAACAATTTAAACAGTGTTTGTTATTATTGTATCAGCTGTCAGTTAGTTTTTATAATCATTATTATTTCTGAATGCGCTTTGGATGGTCTACTCATTTCTATCAAATGAGATTAGTGAATATGGTGTGTAAACATCAGACCGGCGATATTAGGATATTATACTGAATTGGAAATCGAAGACACGATACAATCTTCCTACAAAGAAACCAACATGACAGCTTTGATTTCTGGATAGCAGTATTGTTAAACCCCAAACCCATTATGTTAACATGTCACAGTTGATTCGATTTTCAAGGACCAGTTACCATTATTACGATCTTATAGGGCGCTATATAAATGTTGTATATATATATATCTCCGTGCAAGACGGACAAACTCGTAACACAGGGTTTAAAATGATGCAGGTTGATGACAATTACTGGGAAGTTTTACAGTTGCCACAGTGATCTCATTGAGAACTATTCTATTTATTTGTGTGATATAACGCTTGACGTGTTTGATGCTCGTTCTTTTGCCTGTTGGTTCCGTTGTTGTATACCTTTTTCTCATTTGAGGACGTCACATCTCTCACTTGTCGTCAATGAAGCAGAAGACGCTTACACTTCCGGAACACCTAGTCTTATTCTTCTTGTACTTTTCAGGAGTTTCCGGGTAAATCTGAATGTTTGTTTTAATTATGACTTTGTTGACATGTTGGTATTCTATTGATGATTATAGATATAACATCACAAACTCAAATTACAGCATGATGTAAAAAGTAATGACAAGCGGCAGAAATGAAACATAATTTAAAACAAAAGTGACCTGATAAACAGTATATTAAAATTGCCCGTATGTCATGTGATTCCTGTAACTCGATAATATTGACTCATCCTGTGTCATTAAAGGAAATGTGTTTTTGTCTCGTTTTAGAAAGCAATTGGAAATTATGTAGGAATTGATTTTACAGTAGAAACTAGAATATCACATGATGCTGGACGCGGGGATACTTTTCAGGGTTAATGTCAGCTTGGAGAGATTTCCACTGTATAGAGTAATCTCGTGTTTTTATATCACATTAAACGAAAGCGTCAAGATCATAAAGAGACACAAAGGAAAAAACTACAATTAAAGGAAACTTTAAAAACAATTATTTGTACAATACTGAAGACAATTTATCCTTTGTTTACAATCTTAATCAGAGTTCTAGGCCTGTAAGATGTTGAATGCCTATATTTACACTTCTGGTACTTCAATAGTCAATCAGTTGGTATCAAACCTGACACGTAATTATATCATTTGTGAAGAGAGTTGATTAGCGGCGATTTATCGCTCCGTCGAAAGTCTGCATTTAGAAAAAAAATGAAAGTATAAAAGCATTATAAAAGTGCATGATACGTCATTGTGATGCCGGTACTATAAACAAAGCATATACCACTACGAGGGCGTGCGTCGGCTACTCCCTAATATATAATATGCGTTATATATATGTGTTGTATGTATATGTAATTTGTGCTGTATGCATATATAATTTGTGTTGAATATATATGTAAATTGTGTTGTATGTATATGTAATTTGTGTTGTGTGTATATATAATTTGTGTTGTATGTATATGTAATTTGTGTTGTGTGTATATATAATTTGTGTT
The DNA here is from genome assembly GCF_031769215.1 of Ylistrum balloti. NCBI lineage: Eukaryota > Metazoa > Mollusca > Bivalvia > Pectinida > Pectinidae > Ylistrum > Ylistrum balloti. Next base: position 281,660 of record NW_026782218.1, read on the forward strand.
GTATGTATATGTAAATTGTGTTGTATGTATATGTAATTTGTGTTGTGTGTATATGTAATTTGTGTTGTATATATATGTAATTTGTATTGTATGTATATGTAATTTGTGTTGTATGTATATATAATTTGTGTTGTATGTATATGTAATTTGAGTTGTATGTATATATAATTTGTGTTGTATAAATAAATTGTGTTGTATGTATATGTAATTTGTATTGTATGTATATGTAATTTGTGTTGTATGTAGATATAATTTGTGTTGTATGTATATCTAATTTGTGTTGTATCGATATTTAAATTGTTGTGTATGTATATGTAATTTGTGTTGTATATATATGTAATTTGTGTTGTATATATATATATAATTTGTGTTGTATATATGTAATTTATGCTGTATGAATATATAATTTGTGTTGTATGTATATGTAATTTATGCTGTATGTATATATAATTTGTGTTGTATATATATGTAATTTGTGTTGTATGTATATATAATTTGTGTTCTATATATATATAATTTGTGTTGTATGTATATGTAATTTGTGTTGTATGTATATGTAATTTGTGTTGTATATATATATAATTTGTGTTGTATATATGTAATTTATGCTGTATGTATATGTAATTTATGCTGTATGTATATATAATTTGTGTTGTATATATATGTAATTTGTGTTGTATGTATATATAATTTGTGTTGTATATATATATATAATTTGTGTTGTATGTATATGTAATTTGTGTTGTATGTATATGTAATTTGTGTTGTATGTATATGTAATTTGAGTTGTATGTATATGTAATTTGTATTGTATGTATATATAATTTGTGTTGTATGTATATGTAATTTGTGTTGTATGTATATGTAAATTGTGTTGTATGTATATATAATTTGTGTTGTATGTATATGTAATTTGTGTTGTATGTATATGTAATTTGAGTTGTGTATATGTAATTTGTGTTGTATGTATATGTAATTTGAGTTTTATTTATATATAATTTGTGTTGTATAAATAAATTGTGTTGTATGTATATGTAATTTGTGTTGTATGTATATGTCATTTGTGTTGTATGTAGATATAATTTGTGTTGTATGTATATGTAATTTGTGTTGTATGTATATATAATTTGTGTTGTATATATATATAATTTGTGTTGTATATATGTAATTTATGCTGTATGTATATATAATTTGTGTTGTATGTATATGTAATTTGTGTTGTATCGATATTTAAATTGTTGTGTATGTATATGTAATTTGTGTTGTATATATATGTAATTTGTGTTGTATATATATGTAATTTGTGTTGTATGTATATTTGTGTTGTATATATATATAATTTGTGTTGCATGTATATGTAATTTGTGTTGTATGTATATGTAATTTGTGTTGTATCGATATTTAAATTGTTGTGTATGTATATGTAATTTGTGTTTTATGTATATATAATTTGTGTTGTATGTATATGTAATTTGTGTTGCATGTATATGTAATTTGTGTTTTATGTATATATAATTTGTGTTGTATGTATATGTAATTTGTGTTGCATGTATATGTAATTTGTGTTTTATGTATATATAATTTGTGTTGTATGTATATGTAATTTGTGTTGCATGTATATGTAATTTGTGTTTTATGTATATATAATTTGAGTTGTATGTATATATAATTTGGGTTGTATGTATATGTAAATTGAGTTTTAGGTATATGTTATTTGTGTTGTATGGATATTTAAATTGTTGTGTATGTATATATGTAATTTGAGTTGTGTATATGTAATTTGAGTTTTATGTATATGTTATTTGTGTTGTATGTATATGTAATTTGTGTTGTATGGATATTTAAATTGTTGTGTATGTATATATGTAATTTGTGTTGTATATATATGTAATTTATGTTGTATGTATATATAATTTGTGTTGTATATATATATAATTTGTGTTGTATGTATATATAATTTGTGTTGTATATATATGTAATTTGTGTTGTATATATATGTAATTTGTGTTGTATGTATATGTAATTTGTGTTGTATCGATATTTAAATTGTTGTGTATGTATATGTAATTTGTGTTTTATGTATATATAATTTGTGTTGTATGTATATGTAATTTGTGTTGCATGTATATGTAATTTGTGTTTTATGTATATATAATTTGTGTTGTATGTATATGTAATTTGTGTTGCATGTATATGTAATTTGTGTTTTATGTATATATAATTTGTGTTGTATGTATATGTAATTTGTGTTGCATGTATATGTAATTTGTGTTTTATGTATATATAATTTGAGTTGTATGTATATATAATTTGTGTTGTATGTATATGTAATTTGAGTTTTAGGTATATGTTATTTGTGTTGTATGGATATTTAAATTGTTGTGTATGTATATATGTAATTTGAGTTGTGTATATGTAATTTGAGTTTTATGTATATGTTATTTGTGTTGTATGTATATGTAATTTGTGTTGTATGGATATTTAAATTGTTGTGTATGTATATATGTAATTTGTGTTGTATATATATGTAATTTATGTTGTATGTATATATAATTTGTGTTGTATATATATATAATTTGTGTTGTATGTATATATAATTTGTGTTGTATATATATGTAATTTGTGTTGTATATATATGTAATTTGTGTTGTATATATATGTAATTTGTGTTGTATCGATATTTAAATTGTTGTGTATGTATATGTAATTTGTGTTGTATATATATGTAATTTGAGTTGTATGTATATGTAATTTGTGTTGTATGTATATGTCATTTGTGTTGTATGTATATGTAATTTGTGTTGTATCGATATTTAAATTGTTGTGTATATATATGTAAATTGTGTTGTATGTATATACAATTTGTGTTGTGTGTATATATAATTTGTGTTGTATGTATATGTAAATTGTGAGTTGTATATATATATAATTTGTGTTGTGTGTATATATAATTTGTGTTGTATGTATATGTAAATTGTGAGTTGTGTGTATATGTAGTTAGTGTTGTATGTATATGTAATTTGTGTTGTATGTATATGTAATTTGTGTAATTTGTGCTGTATGTATATGTAATTTGTGTTTTAGGTATATGTAATTTGTGTTGTATGTGTAAATTGTGAGTTGTATATATATATATAATTTGTGTTGTATGTGTATGTAATTTGTGTTGTATGTATATGTAATTTGAGTTGTGTATATGTAATTTGTGTTGTATGTATATGTAATTTGAGTTTTATGTATATGTTATTTGTGTTGTATGTATATGTAATTTGTGTTGTATCGATATTTAAATTGTTGTGTATATATATGTAAATTGTGTTGTATGTATATACAATTTGTGTTGTGTGTATATATAATTTGTGTTGTATGTATATGTAAATTGTGAGTTGTATATATATGTAATTTGTGTTGTATGTGTATGTAATTTGTGTTGTATGTATATATAATTTGAGTTGTATGTATATGTAATTTGTGTTGTAAATATATGTAATTTGTGTTGTATGTGTATGTAATTTGAGTTGTATGTATATGTAATTTGAGTTGTATGTATATGTAATTTGAGTTTGATGTATATGTAATTTGAGTTGTATGTATATGTAATTTGTATTGTATGTGTAAATTGTGAGTTGTTTGTATATGTAATTTGAGTTGTATGTATATGTAATTTGTGTTGTATTTATATGTAATTTGTGTTGTATTTATATGTAATTTGAGTTGTATGTATATGTAATTTGTGTTTTATGTATATGTAACTTGAGTTGTATGTATATGTAATTTGTATTGTATGTGTAAATTGTGAGTTGTTTGTATATGTAATTTGAGTTGTATGTATATGTAATTTGTGTTTTATATATATGTAATTTGAGTTGTATGTATATGTAATTTGTATTGTATGTGTAAATTGTGAGTTGTTTGTATATGTAATTTGAGTTGTATGTATATGTAATTTGTGTTGTATCGATATTTAGATTGTTGTGTATGTATATGTAAATTTTGTTGTTATTTGCAATTTAGTGTTCTATTTATTTGTTGTTTTTTAGGCTTTCGTTGTTTGTATTATTTTCAAACATTTCATTTTATGCATCCGGAAGCAAGGTAGAGAACTCATAAAATCTATTTGCCTGTCGTTAAACCTTTTGATTTATTCAATCAGTATAATATATTTGAAATGAAATAAAACACAATTTTGATTTAAATTATGTCACTGTAGTGCAAATATAAATCTGGCGATGATAACAGACAAGCAAACATGAAGTAACGAGAATACATTGCTAATGGCCATCTCATAGCGTATCATTTCTAGGAATTATTCTGATGAGCGAGTGAAATACATCAAGCGGCAATCCTATTTTATAAAATGTTCAACTCACGCCCGTCCTTATTCTCATCCAGTTTTTACGGGTGGGTCATTTTTACGAATTTACAGTTTGTAAGTCTGTATCTGATGACCTGATTCTCTACACCGACAAACACATCACCTACCTGTCTTACCTGTGAGAAAGGTTTTCCACAGTTTGGAATATCTATTCGGCATGTATGGAACAGGAAATTGACTATTAACTTTAGGAGTTCTTCTTCTTTCGTAATTATGGATTTGTTGATACAGCACCAGGTCATCTTCATTTATAATGATTAATCTGTAATATCAAACGTCAAATAGCATGATATTCAAATTCTGATAGGTGATTCATGTCTTATCACGTGACATACAACCAAAGTTTGAATGTCCTATATCGTATATTGATTTAACACCATACAACTTTACATTCCACACTTAAAATGTTGTTTATATATGATAAAAACAGTCTACATTGAAAATGTTTACCAACAATCCAAGCATGATGTCATTGAAATATCTTGGTAAAGATTACATGAAAATATTTTTCTTTAGAATATTCCCATAACAATTTAACTCCGGAATGAAAAAATATTTTCATTTTTTTTTTCTTTGTTGTCTTTTGAACTTGTGCTTTTTATCATCGTGAGAACGACACGACATTTTACTTGTCCGTTTACCTTGAGGATGAAAGGTCGCAAACTTTCTATTCTTGTCAATAAATTGACAAAGCAGGGGTCAGTTTCGATGTTAATGTGATAGCGAGCTCAGCGAGCGCTTTATGGTATTGTGAGTGTGATAATTCAACTCCAACAACCTGCCCATACGATCAACTTTAAACGGAAGTGTGGCAGGAACTTCATTACCAACAATACACTTACCGCAGCACGCAATGAAAACTGCCGACCCGTTGAATGGATTAAAATGATTTTGACCGACAAAAAATATTTTAAGCTTTCATATGGAAGTGAAATCATACTGAAAGTCTTAAATTATTCAAATGAATTTAACAAACATATACGTTAATGGTTTGAAAAACATATAACAAATATCTCGTTGAAAAATTACAATTTTGTCCACTCAAGATGAGAGCACGTTTGTTCTCCGATGTACCTGATTTCCGGTTTAACCTTCGAGAACTTTCGTCAATTTCCGTTTGACATCGTCTCTTACACGGAAGCAGCCGAAAGGTCTCAATTTGGCGGAAAACTTGTCCCGTCTCCTAACTATATTAATTTTGCAAGATGTGGATGTTCTTTCGATAACTGTTTGAAATTAAGAATGATCAAGTATTTGAATGTTTAGACATTTTCCAGCAAACACTTATAAGGCACAATGATAAGATACCTATTAGTGGTGAGTTTATTTTTGTCATTTTATTTTTTGGGTTTTCTTCCAGAAAAATGCGTTTTATGTAGTAAATTGTGACTTTAATAAGAATTTTATTTAAACATATATATTTATATTGATTTTCTGCATTACGATGTATAACAGAATAGTCTCCACAGTGTTTATAACCTTACCCTCTTTTTGCTACCAAGACAAGTTAACATTGCTTAAAAACCTGAGGGTTCTAATGCATTGTATAATTTGTTAATTAACAGAACGAAACTCAAATTGCAAAGAAAAAAGAAAACGATGGGAGAGAACATTCTGATTTTGATAAAGGAAACTTGTAAACATATAAGCACCGCCTTTACAAATCCAACTAAAACTATATTGTCTTTCGCCATATTTTAACTACAAAATCCTTTCTTTTTTAAAGCAAAGATGATAGATAGTCCTCTCTGCAATATCTGTAACTCTAAAAGGGAAACTCTTGCGCATTTATTTTGAAGACTTTTTTTATAATTTTTTATAGTCTAGATATGTTGTCAAAGACTTTATTAAGGCATTTACTGTTTCCACTGAAAGCGATGACCCTCATCACAAATTTCAGTTTTTCTGGACCAATGCTCTGAAACCATTCAAGATGATTGCTCAAAACTTTTTACACATATTAAGCTAGTAGTATCTTTTGCTATGGGGGAAGTTCACCATTGAAATACTTTTTCTGTTACCATGGAAACAGATAGGCCAGATTACAAAGTTCAGTTTTTTTCAGACCAGTTCTCTTAAACCATTCAAGGTAATTACCCGTTACTCAAAACTTTGTACAGGCATCAAACTCGTACTCTACCAGAAGTTCTCGATTTCAATACTTTGTATTGAATAATTAGAAATAACAAATAGAAATTAAACTTGTTATAAAATTAGCATATTTATATGTGATTGTCTGTCTTTCTTCTAAACAGCCAGGCGCAGGGGAAATGCCACGTTTGGCGTTATTTTGTCTTTCGTTGTGTTCTTGGTCTACTTTCATGGTGTATGATTATGTGTGCATGGTTTACTGGAATAAGGAAACTTTATTATTTCACCTTATAAAAATGATGTTTTTTGTAAGCATGCGAAGGGTCTAACTTTGGGAGGTAACTTGTATCCCTTCGGGGAATCGAACCCCGGACGGCTAGGTGATAGACAAGTGTGTTACAACTGTGCCACCAAACCACCGCCTGATGATGATGATACATTGCTTTCTAAAAGAAGAAGAAGATGTGTTAATGATGATGATAATGATATATTTATACATTTATATGTGCCGATGTTTTGTTAAAATCTTGCGAAATATACAATTTTAAAAACACGCATCTTGTTGACCAACTAGCGCTCGCTTTTGCGCAGTGCCTATTTCATATTAGTATATTGTGTACTCGTTATTTCTTCAGGTTACTTACTTAATGATTTATGCGGGGTTTGTGCATATATAGTTGATATACTATCTAAGCGGAAGAAAACCGAAAGCAATTTTAAACGAAATAAATCTATAACGATGTAGGTAGTAATCTACAGATGTAATACATTTCGCTGTCGGATCTGCCAAGTATAATTAACAAAGCATGAACAAGAGGTGATACGCCGGTTGTATGGAGATAGCTAACATTTGTTTCATAGTGTACTGAGACTTTTATTTTTATTAAAACAGACAGAATTTAATGTACATAGTTAGGCAGCTCATGATTCACCTGTACATACGATTTATTTCCGGGATGTCAATGTAGATTTTGAGCTTGAATGCAAGCATCTATTCTACACTACTGATGCAAACGCTGTGAAGCACTGATTATCATAAAATCATAACGAGGCTCCTTGTACAGTATTAAAGGCTCTGAAAGGCCGAGAGGCAGTAATAGAAAACGTTAAAACCGTTAAATAAGTGAATAAATAAATAAATCGGAGTTGTTGCGATAGATGTATTTAAAAGAGACAACCAGCCAAGATAACACATACAGGTTAGATTACGTGTTTGTATTGTCTTATCTTGTGCGTCGCTTTCTTTCGACCTGCGCAGGGTTTGGCGATCGCATGATTGTACACAAGACAACCTACATAAAGCGTAGTAAAGGTCTTGATTGGTTATGTTAATCAGTGAATACAAGGCGTCTGCGCGGATATCAATAAAAATCTGTTTCCTATGAAATACCCCGATCGCGCTTAGTTACAAGCAACTACTCTGAAAATTATTCAATATTTAATCAGAGTGTGGCGTATCCCGTGGGAGCCTCAAACTACCCACACAGCCTCTTCACTTTTAAACAACGTTTGGATAGTGCCGCGTAAACAATGTAGGCCGCACTTACAAATACAACACATTTTACAGTGAAAATTTTCTTTTTCAGTTTAAATATGATTAATTAAATATAATATCGTTGAAATTTAAACAACGACATAAACTACGTGTTGTTGAAATGCACGAGTGTAGGTGCCACCTACGCCTACACGCGTATGAATACATCGATGCGTAAAAAATCCGCGAAAACACACTTAAGAGTACTAGTGAGATAGAAAAATCTAGGACGGGGTATTAAGTGGGATATGCCTGTCAGAAGTGCGAGAAAGAGTGATCCCTCAGTCTTTCTGATAAGTAAGCTTGTAGAATTGTTTAGAGCAGGGTATGCTAAGAAGTGCGGAAAATAAGGCACACAGTTATTATTGTTCTTTCATAACATTAGAGCTCATGCACCAAGCAGTACGCATGCGTTTGTATATATTGTTGTTGATGCTAATGCGTCAGACCGGACGCATGCGTTTGTATATATTGTTGTTGAGGCTCATCCGTCAGAACGGACGCATGCGTTTGTATATATTGTTGTTGAGGCTCATCCGTCAGAACGGACGTATGCGTTTGTATATATTGTTGAGGCTCTTGCGTCAGACCGGACGCATGCGTTTGTATATATTGTTGTTGAGGCTCTTGCGCCAGACCGGACGCATGCGTTTGTATATATTGTTGAGGCTCATCCGTCAGACCGGACGCATGCGTTTGTATATATTGTTGAGGCTCTTGCGTCAGACCGGACGCATGCGTTCCTGATAGCATCTGCCAATCAGAATCATTTATACCTATTAGTAATACAATTCTATATCTATCAAAGGTAACTGTAAGACAAACAATTATTGCTACCATTTAATTATAAACAATACTTTCTTCCCTGATACTACCAGATACGACACCCCGCTAGACGTTACAACAGGAAGTTGTAACGGTGTGCTATGTTATAGTCCAATCGCATTCGAGAAACTCCCGGAGCAGTCCTAGGAAATTGTAAGTAAGGAATATTGAATTTAACTCTATCATACGACTGTTTCATCCTTCTAAAATTCGAGAAATCAGCAGTGCTAGGAAATTGTAGGTAAGGAATATTGATTTAAAACAACACCACGAAAACACCAACATGGCAACATATTCATTATCCGAAAAAATCCCCAAATTTTCACAAAAACTGGCAAAATATAAACTGTTTCAGAAGAGTAAGCGTCTTCTGTTTCATCGAAGACACCCGTCATGTAAATCTTGGTCATTCCAAGTAAGTAACGTCACGTTCTCCAATGAGAACAAATTATACAACAACGGAACCAATAAGCAAACTAACGAGTATCAAACACGCCCAGCTTCAAATCACACAAAGAAATAAAATATTTCTCAATGAGATCAGTATGGCGACCGTGAAACTTCCCTATAATTTTCATCAACCTGCATCATTTTAAACCCTGTGTTACGAGTTTGTCCGTCAGTTGATGAGTTCTTTCACGAAAATCGTGATAAATTGGAACATGCCCTTGAATATTGAATCAACTGTGACATGTAAATACCATAGGTTAGAGATGCAGGAATATCGATATCCAGAAATGGAAAATTCACAATAGGGAAATGTAAGTCAGAAAGTTTATCATACAGCTTGGTGGAAAACATCGAAATAAGGAGCCAATTTAGAAGAGTTTGTCGTGTCTTTGTTTTCTCATTCTGGTGGATATATACAATAGACAGAGCCATTCAATTTCGTTTTATTTAAAGACATGACGTCATCAATATATCAGAAAGTGAAATTAAATGACTTTGCAAGGCCTTTGTGACCTGTTTTGGTAAGTTCTTCAATAAATTCACTATCGTATGAAAGCAAAAAACAGAAACTGTATCATACAGCTGTCTCATCCTTCTAGGACTTATCAGTCACAGTAACACTCACATCAGTGCTAGGAAATTGTAGGTAAGAAATAACGAATTAAGCTTATCATACAGTGACCTTTTACGACTAATCAATAATGACGCCACGTACTTAAAATATCGAAAGCTAGAAGGGGATGGCTGAAAAAATCAAAACTCGACGAAATATACGTCAAAAACCAGATAGGGTGGCACAATTTTTTTTAAAAAAATCAAACGAATTACACATTTTTTCAAAAAAATGATTTCTTTTATCAGTTAAAGAAAAGATTTTAGAAAAAGTGTACATTATTACCATCAGGTGTACAGGCTATAATTGGTTTTTCGCCGAGTCTTCGAGCCAAGCCTCGTTATAATTACTTCTAAAAAAGTACAAGTATGGCTTTAGCTTTTGCAGGTAGGGCAAATAAAAGTTGATATTTAGCAGCTGTTTTTTCTTAATGTAATGGATAGCTTATATCTGTGTTAATAAGAGATAGTTTCCTGCCTGCCCTTTATCGAACGCCCTCCCCCCAAGTTTTGAATTGTTTTTCTATGATTTCATAACCTTGTATGGTAAAAAAAGTTAGTTGTCGTGATTGGTTGGAAGCCTTCGTTTCCTTCCGACCCATAACTAGTTCTTCGTGTGTTTTTACAAAATTAATTATGATAAATTATTTGGAATGTCGCATGTTGACGTACATGGCATCACTTAGATTTATATATGGCGGATGTCGTCGATGAAGCAGAAGACGCTTGCCCTTCCGAAACACATGATTTCGTTCTTGTACTTTTTCAGATGTTTACGTGTAAACCTATTTTTTGTTTCACCGAATTCTGTGTTTGAATTAAGATTCTGTTACTATTTTCCATGTTATTTTTCTATACGTTGAATTACGTATGTCGGGTCACGTGACATTCAGGCTAATATTGAATGTGGTAGGTCGTATGTGTGATCCAACATTACACAGCTATACACAATTCGCATTATAAAATGCAATTATGATCGCGATACCAACAGAATACGATAAATCATTAACATCAAAGGATTATGTCGTTAGAATATCGCTGTAAGATAAAGATAATCCATTCCGACAAATAAGCAATAAATCTTAAATTTATTTTGGAAACATGACATTTTCACTGAATGTTCCCATACTGTCCACTGTTGTTAAATGAAAATATTTCATTTTTGGGATTCATTCATTATTGTGAGAACGATGTGACATTTAAAAATGTCTACTTCATATCCCGCGAGAATGAGGGGTAAAGATACACTTTTTTCAATAAACTGAGAAAGCTCGACTGTACATCAACCAGGGAGAAATTCTGACGTTAATATGCTGATTTATTGTTATTTCTAAACGTGAAGAAAAATGTACTTATTGATGTATGTGGGATTAGTGATAAGAAAGATAAGATATTTGTTGAAGAAAACATTTTAGACGAAATCAGTGTATACTTATGTAGGTTTCTACATGTTATGGTGACAATGGTTGATCCTGCTGTGGCTGACAAAACAGCATGCTGTAGATGTCAACAGCTGATTGGTTTCCTTGTAACCATTTTCTACTGCTGATGTGACATACTATTTATCATCTTGAAAAGATCTTAAATTCAAAGAAGATTGAAAAATAATATCCATATTGTAGGTATGACATAAAACAGACAGGCGGTTTGTAATCGTTTATCTAGAAATAAGTAGACAATATAAGTTTCTTTGAATCAGTGAGAGCAGTTTGTACACCATAATCAGTATAAAACATAAATAATACAGATCTACATTTAACGTAAAGAATATGTGGTAAGTCTAGACGTCCAACAAATGCATATCTAGTGTGTAGTAGTGTGATACAATAGTATCTGGTGTGTAGTAGTGTGATACAATAGTATCTGGTGTGCAGTAGTGTGATACAATAGTATCTGGTGTGTAGTAGTGTGATACAATAGTATCTGGTGTGTAGTAGTGTGATACAATAGTATCTGGTGTGTAGTAGTGTGATACAATAGTATCTGGTGTGTAGTGTGATACAATAATATCTGGTGTGTAGTAGTGTGATACAATAGTATCTGGTGTGTAGTAGTGTGATACAATAGTATCTGGTGTGTAGTAGTGTGATACAATAGTATCTGGTATGTGTAGTGTGATACAATAATATCTGGTGTGCAGTAGTGTGATACAATAGTATCTGGTGTGTAGTAGTGTGATACAATAGTATCTGGTGTGTAGTGTGATACAATAGTATCTGGTGTGCAGTAGTGTGATACAATAGTATCTGGTGTGTAGTAGTGTGATGCAATAGTATCTGGTGTGTGTAGTGTGATACAATAGTATCTAGTGTGTAGTAGTGTGATACAATAATATCTGGTGTGTGTACTGTGATACAATAGTATCTGGTGTGTAGTAGTGTGATAAAATAGTATCTAGTGTGTAGTAGTGTGATACAATAATATCTGGTGTGTAGTAGTGTGATACAATAGTATCTAGTGTGTAGTAGTGTGATACAATAGTATCTGGTGTAGTAGTGTGATACAATAGTATCTAGTGTGTAGTAGTGTGATACAATAGTATCTGGTGTGATACAATAGTATCTGGTGTGTAGTAGTGTGATTCAATAGTATCTGGTGTGCAGTAGTGTGATACAATAGTATCTGGTGTGTAGTAGTGTGATACAATAATATCTGGTGTGTGTACTGTGATACAATAGTATCTGGTGTGCAGTAGTGTGATACAATAGTATCTGGTGTGTAGTGTGATACAATAGTATCTGGTTGTAGTAGTGTGATACAACAGTATCTGGTGTGTAGTAGCGTGATACAATAATATCTGGTGTGTAGTATTGTGATACAATAATATCTGGTGTGTAGTATTGTGATACAATAATATCTGGTGTGTAGTAGTGTGATACAATAGTATCTGGTGTGCAGTAGTGTGATACAATGTATCTGGTGTGTAGTAGTGTGATACAATAATATCTGGTGTGTAGTGTGATACAATAATATCTGGTGTGATACAATAGTATCTGGTGTGTAGTAGTGTGATACAATAGTATCTGGTGTGTAGTAGTGTGATACAATAGTATCTGGTGTGATACAATAGTATCTGGTGTGTAGTAGTGTGATACAATAGTATCTGGTGTGTAGTAGTGTGATACAATAGTATATAGTGTGTAGTAGTGTGTTACAATAGTATCTGGTGTGTAGTAGTGTGATACAATAGTATCTGGTGTGATACAATAGTATCTGGTGTGTAGTAGTGTGATACAATAGTATCTGGTGTGTAGTAGTGTGATACAATATTATCTGGTATGTGTAGTGTGATACAATAATATCTGGTGTGTAGTAGTGTGATACAATAGTATCTGGTGTGTAGTAGTGTGATACAATAGTATCTGGTGTGCAGTAGTGTGATACAATAGTATCTGGTGTGTAGTAGTGTGATACAATAGTATCTGGTGTGTAGTAGTGTGATACAATAGTATCTGGTGTGCAGTAGTGTGATACAATAGTATCTGGTGTGCAGTAGTGTGATACAATAGTATCTGGTGTGCAGTAGTGTGATACAATAGTATCTGGTGTGTTTAGTGTGATACAATAGTATCTGGTGTGTAGTAATGTGATACAAAAGTATCTGGTGTAGTAGTGTGATACAATAATATCTGGTGTGTGTAGTGTGATACAATAGTATCTGGTGTGTAGTAGTGTGATTCAATAGTATCTGGTGTGCAGTAGTGTGATACAATAGTATCTGGTGTGTAGTAGTGTGATACAATAATATCTGGTGTGTGTACTGTGATACAATAGTATCTGGTGTGCAGTAGTGTGATACAATAGTATCTGGTGTGTAGTGTGATACAATAGTATCTGGTTGTAGTAGTGTGATACAACAGTATCTGGTGTGTAGTAGCGTGATACAATAATATCTGGTGTGTAGTATTGTGATACAATAATATCTGGTGTGTAGTAGTGTGATACAACAGTATCTGGTGTGTAGTAGTGTGATACAGTAGTATCTAGTGTGTAGTAGTGTGATACAATAGTATCTGGTGTGCAGTAGTGTGATACAATAGTATCTGGTGTGTAGTAGTGTGATACAACAGTATCTGGAGTGTAGTCTAGTAATCCAACAAATATATATCTGGAGTGTAGTCTAGTCCAACAAATATATATCTGGAGTGTAGTCTAGTCCAACAAATATATATCTGGAGTGTAGTCTAGTCCAACAAATATATATCTGGAGTGTAGTCTAGTCCAACAAATATATATCTGGAGTGTAGTCTAGTCCAACAAATATATATCTGGAGTGAAGTCTAGTCCAACAAATATATATCTGGAGTGTAGTCTAGTCCAACAAATATATATCTGGAGTGTAGTCTAGTCCAACAAATATATATCTGGAGTGTAGTCTAGTCCAACAAATATATATCTGGAGTGTAGTCTAGTCCAACAAATATATATCTGGAGTGTAGTCTAGTCCAACAAATATATATCTGGAGTGTAGTCTAGTCCAACAAATATATATCTGGAGTGTAGTCTAGTCCAACAAATATATATCTGGAGTGTAGTCTAGTCAAACAAAAATATATCTGGAGTGTAGTCTAGTCCAACAAATATATATCTGGAGTGTAGTCTAGTCCAACAAATATATATCTGGAGTGTGTCTAGTCCAACAAATATATATCTGGAGTGTAGTCTAGTCCAACAAATATATATCTGGAGTGTAGTCTAGTCCAACAAATATATATCTGGAGTGTAGTCTAGTCCAACAAATATATATCTGGAGTGTAGTCTAGTCCAACAAATATATATCTGGAGTGTAGTCTAGTCCAACAAATATATATCTGGAGTGTGTCTAGTCCAACAAATATATATCTGGAGTGTAGTCTAGTCCAACAAATATATATCTGGAGTGTAGTCTAGTCCAACAAATATATATCTGGAGTGTAGTCTAGTCCAACAAATATATATCTGGAGTGTAGTCTAGTCCAACAAATATATATCTGGAGTGTAGTCTAGTCCAACAAATATATATCTGGAGTGTAGTCTAGTCCAACAAATATATATCTGGAGTGTAGTCTAGTCCAACAAATATATATCTGGAGTGTAGTCTAATCCAACAAATATATATCTTATATCTGGAGTGTAGTCTAGTCCAACAAATATATATCTGGAGTGTAGTCTAGTCCAACAAATATATATCTGGAGTGTAGTCTAGTCCAACAAATATATATCTGGAGTGTAGTCTAGTCCAACAAATATATATCTGGAGTGTAGTCTAATCCAACAAATATATATCTTATATCTGGAGTGTAGTCTAGTCCAACAAATATATATCTAGAGTGTGTCTAGTAATCCAACAAATATATATCTGGAGTGTAGTCTAGTCCAACAAATATATATCTGGAGTGTGTCTAGTAATCCAACAAATATATATCTGGAGTGTAGTCTAGTCCAACAAATATATATCTGGAGTGTAGTCTAATCCAACAAATATATATCTTATATCTGGAGTGTAGTCTAGTCCAACAAATATATATCTGGAGTGTGTCTAGTAATCCAACAAATATATATCTGGAGTGTAGTCTAGTCCAACAAATATATATCTGGAGTGTGTCTAGTAATCCAACAAATATATATCTGGAGTGTAGTCTAGTCCAACAAATATATATCTGGTGTGTAGTCTATATAATATATTATGTAATCAATTATTCAGGTATACATATATAAATTACATATCTTCGTGCACACATCACATATCGTGTAACGTTTTGTTCTCCCACAACTGTATATTGATGACCAACACACCAAGCTCTTCGTGCACACATCACATATCGTGTAACGTTTTGTTCTCCCACAACTGTATATTGATGACCAACACACCAAGCTCTTCGTGCACACATCACATATCGTGTAACGTTTTGTTCTCCCACAACTGTATATTGATGACCAACACACCAAGCTCTTCGTGCACACATCACATATCGTGTAACGTTTTGTTCTTCCACAACTGTATATTGATGACCAACACACCAAGCTCTTCGTGCACACATCACATATCGTGTAACGTTTTGTTCTCCCACAACTGTATATTGATGACCAACACACCAAGCCCTTCGTGCACACATCACATATCGTGTAACGTTTTGTTCTCCCACAACTGTATATTGATGACCAACACACCCAGCTCTTCGTGCACACATCACATATCGTGTAACGTTTTGTTCTCCCACAACTGTATATTGATGACCAACACACCAAGCTCTTCGTGCACACATCACATATCGTGTAACGTTTTGTTCTCCCACAACTGTATATTGATGACCAACACACCAAGCCCTTCGTGCACACATCACATATCGTGTAACGTTTTGTTCTCCCACAACTGTATATTGATGACCAACACACCAAGCTCTTCGTGCACACATCACATATCGTGTAACGTTTTGTTCTCCCACAACTGTATATTGATGACCAACACACCAAGCTCTTCGTGCACACATCACATATCGTGTAACGTTTTGTTCTCCCACAACTGTATATTGATGACCAACACACCAAGCTCTTCGTGCACACATCACATATCGTGTAACGTTTTGTTCTCCCACAACTGTATATTGATGACCAACACACCAAGCTCTTCGTGCACACATCACATATCGTGTAACGTTTTGTTCTCCCACAACTGTATATTGATGACCAACACACCAAGCTCTTCGTGCACACATCACATATCGTGTAACGTTTTGTTCTCCCACAACTGTATATTGATGACCAACACACCAAGCTCTTCGTGCACACATCACATATCGTGTAACGTTTTGTTCTCCCACAACTGTATATTGATGACCAACACACCAAGCTCTTCGTGCACACATCACATATCGTGTAACGTTTTGTTCTCCCACAACTGTATATTGATGACCAACACACCAAGCTCTTCGTGCACACATCACATATCGTGTAACGTTTTGTTCTCCCACAACTGTATATTGATGACCAACACACCAAGCTCTTCGTGCACACATCACATATCGTGTAACGTTTTGTTCTCCCACAATGGTATATTGATGACCAACACACCAAGCTCTTCGTGCACACATCACATATCGTGTAACGTTTTGTTCTCCCACAACTGTATATTGATGACCAACACACCAAGCTCTTCGTGCACACATCACATATCGTGTAACGTTTTGTTCTCCCACAACTGTATATTGATGACCACCACACCAAGCTCTTCGTGCACACATCACATATCGTGTATCGTTTTGTTCTCCCACAACTGTATATTGATGACCAACACACCAAGCTCTTCGTGCACACATCACATATCGTGTAACGTTTTGTTCTCCCACAACTGTATATTGATGACCAACACACCAAGCTCTTCGTGCACACATCACATATCGTGTAACGTTTTGTTCTCCCACAACTGTATATTGATGACCAACACACCAAGCTCTTCGTGCACACATCACATATCGTGTAACGTTTTGTTCTCCCACATCTGTATATTGATGACCAACACACCAAGCTCTTCGTGCACACATCACATATCGTGTAACGTTTTGTTCTCCCACAATGGTATATTGATGACCAACACACCAAGCTCTTCGTGCACACATCACATATCGTGTAACGTTTTGTTCTCCCACAATGGTATATTGATGACCAACACACCAAGCTCTTCGTGCACACATCACATATCGTGTAACGTTTTGTTCTCCCACAATGGTATATTGATGACCAACACACCAAGCTCTTCGTGCACACATCACATATCGTGTAACGTTTTGTTCTCCCACAATGGTATATTGATGACCAACACACCAAGCTCTTCGTGCACACATCACATATCGTGTAACGTTTTGTTCTCCCACAACTGTATATTGATGACCAACACACCAAGCTCTTCGTGCACACATCACATATCGTGTAACGTTTTGTTCTCCCACAACTGTATATTGATGACCAACACACCAAGCTCTTCGTGCACACATCACATATCGTGTAACGTTTTGTTCTCCCACAACTGTATATTGATGACCAACACACCAAGCTCTTCGTGCACACATCACATATCGTGTAACGTTTTGTTCTCCCACAACTGTATATTGATGACCAACACACCAAGCTCTTCGTGCACACATCACATATCGTGTAACGTTTTGTTCTCCCACAACTGTATATTGATGACCAACACACCAAGCTCTTCGTGCACACATCACATATCGTGTATCGTTTTGTTCTCCCACAACTGTATATTGATGACCAACACACCAAGCTCTTCGTGCACACATCACATATCGTGTAACGTTTTGTTCTCCCACAATGGTATATTGATGACCAACACACCAATCTCTTCGTGCACACATCACATATCGTGTAACGTTTTGTTCTCCCACAACTGTATATTGATGACCAACACACCAAGCTCTTCGTGCACACATCACATATCGTGTAACGTTTTGTTCTCCCACAACTGTATATTGATGACCAACACACCAAGCTCTTCGTGCACACATCACATATCGTGTATCGTTTTGTTCTCCCACAACTGTATATTGATGACCAACACACCAAGCTCTTCGTGCACACATCACATATCGTGTAACGTTTTGTTCTCCCACAATGGTATATTGATGACCAACACACCAATCTCTTCGTGCACACATCACATATCGTGTAACGTTTTGTTCTCCCACAATGGTATATTGCGCAAAATTAGATAAGTATATTCAATCTTGGTGACAGATAAAGAGAAAGGCTGTAGTTATTTTATCACCCAGCTTGCATTCATATTGACAGTAATTGTAATGTGACGATACCGTTCACTAGTTACACTTATCTAAGATGTTGTCGTGTCTATTTCCTGTTTTTCTGATACAGATTGCTGTTATTGTTTTATAACACTAAAAATGCAATGTATTGTTTTTTGTGATCCGGAAGTATATATATTGCTATGCAAAGAAAACAATTTAAAAAATGAAAAAAAACCCAAATAATAATAATAATGCATGCAAAATTATGATTCTATATGTTGGGTTGTAATGCATCCGACCCCCGATGTATCCATTTTTTGACAATCTTGACTTGAATTCTATTGGGGAGCATACTAGGAACTCCTAGTTCTGAGATTATGCAAGCTGTCTTTCGGATGTGTCGATTGGAATGTGAAGTGTATTGATCACATCGATCCTTTATAGCTAATAACAACTGAACCTTCAGCATTTATTGACCAAGCCATAAGAATTAAATGTTCTCCTCTCTTTGAAGATTTTTATTTTTATACTTAATTTATGGAAGGGCTTATAAATCACCCGGAATTACCACTGACCTCGCCATTTTCACTTATATTGATAATAATCTTTTGTGTTTTTGTTCATTGTATATACCCACCTGGACATGGAATACATCACCGGTGATCTCAATTTTAATGGACAACGAAACTAACAAACTGGAGATGACTTTGAATTCCCTATTGTGAAATTTCAATTTCTAGCAGCTTCCTGTCTTCCCATTCGATATTCAAGATATTGTACCCAATATCACAATATTAGTTAAAGTTGTCTACAGCTGACAGATAAACTCACAACACGGTCGTTCGCGATGGCCAGCATCCGAACGGAATATATCCTGGTCCTATGTATTGATAGATGTGTTCGATGTTTATTAGTGTGCTCCATTATTTCAATTGTCCGTTTCTTATTTCAGAACCCTACTTTACTGGGATAAGTGAAGTTGAAGAAAATAACCCTTCGGAAAACATATGGTGGTCTATATACATATGTTCATTTTGTCCAGTTTCTTTTCATCGCCTTAATTGAATTAACATTTTGTTAATATGTTGGTGTTGTAACAATGTAGAAATCGTGGATGCTACGCCATCTTCAGCATCTTAGTGTAACATGACCAACACGACGGAGATGCTCGTTAGTGTGCATGTTGGTTCCGTTTTTGTACACATTGTTCTCATTTAAAAACGTGACATTACTAGTTCGGATTGACTAATGTTGACATGGCTGGTGTCGTCGATGAAGCAGAATACGCTTGTTCTTACGGAACACGTGGTTTTACTCGCTTTGTACTGTTTCAGTAGTTTCTGTATAAATCTTTATTTTGTTCATATTTTGCCCTAGTTTTGTTGAATTTTTGTTTGGATTATGATTACGTTGACATATTGGTATTTTCTGGTTGTTTATTGAGCCTAAATCTTTGTTAACAAGTTAACGCTTTTAATTTACCTTTGATGAAACTATTCCTCATAACTAAATCGATATCCAAGTACTTCTTTCATCACGATTTCTTTTAAAGACAGCGTGTTGATTACAGCTCATGACCACAACATATTGTATTGACAAGTAAAGCATACTTTATTTAAATCACTTATTTTTGCCTAGACAGAAGTGCGTGAGTGCTTTTATTGTGGGAAGAAGCCGGAATATATATATGACCGGGCATGTTATCCTTGCATGTCCCATTGGGACATTGAACCAGGCCTGCATAGATGAAAGACTGAACTTTTGAAACAACCGATCACTCAAGATTAAGTCTCGCCGATGTAGTGAAGTTATGGAGAGACACGGATTTTCGTAACGGAATACGCTGAATATGCCGAACACCTGTTTAGTTCCTTAAAGTGGACGCATGTATACCTTGTTAATAATTTTCACTCGTTCCATTTTTCTTCACTGAATATTTTTTTATTCAAACCATTTCGCAAGATAGGCTGATGTGTACTCATCTCGTGACAGGCATGTGCACGTTTTCAATAGGCGTTTGATGTAGGACCAGTTGAATTTTATGTATTATAACTAACTTTATGGTTAATCTATATTCACACTGATTTCAACTCTTTATGTTATATGGATGTACTTAGCTTGGTATACATAATTGTTGATGAATAGAAATCAATAATACAATTTAACAGCCTATAGACAGCCGGAAGTGACATTTTGGGGTTCTCTATATATATATCCTGGCCCCACTTGTATAAAACATAATATTTCCTCAAGTCGAGATTTTCCTCTGCTGATATCTCCTCAAAAACGGCTTGTATAAAATTTTCTCAAGGAACAGGAGGAGTCATCGGCTAGGATGTCCTGAAATTCCTTGAGGAATTTTCATACAAGATATTTTCAAGGAGATATTTATTAACTGAGGAAAATCTGGGCTTGAGGAAATCTCAAGTTGAGATGTTTTATACAAGTGGGGCCAGGTAATCTCACTTAATTAAAGTATTCGCTAGATAAAATTTTATAGGGTGCAACAACCACACAGGTACCATTCAATACAAATTCAGATTTAAATACAGCTGAGCCAAAAATGTATTAAACTGCGTCATACAGCTGTTTCGTCAGTCTATGACTAGACATAGATGCTAAGAAACCTGTTGTAAACGACTGAGGAAAAATTACCTTAAATGTCACAATGTCAAAATATAGATGGCAATTTCCTAAAGCCTCCTAAGGACCGAAATCTTGTAGTTTTCATTTTTCTGAAAATTTCAGATGAACGTCAAGCTTCTGCTTAAAGTCTGAGCCATGCCACAGCTCGACAGAAGTTTGCTTTATATTCCCACACACTGATGAATGTATGTTAAAAAATGTTTGGGTTATCTATCGGGAGCTACATAAAATTCATCATTGTATTGTATGTATCTTTCAGTGAAACTGCTATGAAATATGCATGTGACTAGCGCCAACTATGTCCGCCAATTAACTGATTGACTGTTTAACGCAAAAGTCCAGGCATAACGACACACATGTATTGACCCAAGTTTGATATGGAATACATAAATCTTTGAGCTACCGAAGTTAGCCTGGACCTCGCTTTTCATACCCTAGGCAGTCCACAACAGAAAGTGCTGACGACATCTCTTAGATTATGTTCTCATGGAAACCTTTGACGGATATTCTTTTTTATTATTTTTGATTCATGTATTTTTACGTAACCCTAGTTACCCCCGCAGAATTGGCGGCTTATATAAAAGGGCGATAGAGGTACAAAACTGACAGCTGCGGAGGCTGTGTCATCGTGTGGCCTGTACGGTTCTCTCTGCTACATATCGATACACCTCTGCCTGAGAGTACAGGAGTACTGTGGACAAGTACTGACCGCTATAAAGGTAGGTGATCACTTTGACAGTCAGGGTGTGGATAGAGAAACGTAAAGCCAAGCCTGACTTACTGTGATTTTTCCGTGCGAATTCTTATATATAGTTGATAATTATACAAATATAAGAAATTTTGCTTCCTCGCCTTGTCAGTTACTAATTCAGAAATTCTAAGAGTGAAAAGATGTTTCATATTATATTCTATTCTTAACATGTTTTATATCTCAAAGTAGTCAAATAAATAGTATCTGTATTGTCGTACGATCATTGAACCGTATCTGGGACTTCCAATCTATTCCTATTGATTGTACTTAGTTTTAAAATCAAACTGTGGTGGAAAATTCCTTTTTTTTTTTAAATATCTGATTTACGGTATTTTTGATGTTGTTTATTAACATAATGATAAGGATTGTAGAAGGGGTACCAGTCGAAAAACGTATTACTTCATCCGTAATTTTTCTGAGATCGTTACTAATTTTGGGAACACGGGCGGGAACCCTTCAGGAGACGATGAAATCCACCAGTAGAGCTTTCTGACCAGCTTTCTTAAACGTTAAGTTAACATTTCAGCGGGGTCGTCATTTGTCGGTAGACGTTAGTTTTACAGTAACCCTGATGCTGGACAGAGGTTTAGAGTAACCTTGGGTGTTTAGAGGTTTACAGTAACCCGGGGTGGATGGAGGTTTACAGTAACCCTGATGCTGGATAGAGGTTTGCAGTAACCTCGTGTGGATAGAGGTTTACAGTAACCCTGATGCTGGACAGAGGTTTACAGTAACCCTGGGTGGATAGAGGTTTACAGTAACCCTGGGTGGATAGAGGTTTACAGTAACCCTGGGTGGATAGAGGTTTACAGTAACCCAACTGGTGGATAGAGGTATACAGTAACCCAACTGGTGTTTAGAGGTTTACTGAAACCCTGGGTGGATAGAGGTTTACAGTAACCCTGATGCTGGACAGAGGTTTACAGTAACCCTGGGTGGATAGAGGTTTACAGTAACCCAACTGGTGGATAGAGGTATACAGTAACCCAACTGGTGTTTAGAGGTTTACTGAAACCCTGGGTGGATAGAGGTTTACAGTAACCCTGATGCTGGACAGAGGTTTACAGTAACCCTGGGTGGATAGAGGTTTACAGTAACCCAACTGGTGGATAGAGGTTTACAGTAACCCTGATGCTGGACAGAGGTTTGCAGTAACCCTGATGCTGGACAGAGGTTTACAGTAACCCTGGGTGGATAGAGGTTTACAGTAACCCCACTGGTGGCTACAGGTTCAGAGTAACCCTACTGGTGTTTCGAGGTTTACAGTAACCCTGGGTGGATAGATGTTTACAGTAGCCCCACTGGTGGCTACAGGTTCAGAGTAACCCTACTGGTGGCTACAGGTTCAGAGTAACCCTACTAGTGGCTAGAGGTTTAGAGTAACCCTACTAGTAGATATAGGTTTTCAGTAACCCTATTGGTAATTGGAAGTTTTCAGTAACCCTACAGTTGGAATTTATCTGATTGGATGTATATTCGCTGAAATTGGCGACTTTATGTCATTTTTGCAAAGTTGAAATTAAAGAAAAAACTACAATCTGTATGGTTGTCAGTAAGGTACATGTCTTCTGGGTAAAGTGTTACCATAGAATTATTACCAGTGAACTTTCCCCTGTTTTGGTGGCGTTGATCAAGTACTGTTCAGTACATCGTAATCAGGTCTTGATTGTCATTTTGACAACATTTACACCGACATTTCATTAGCGGCATCGTGGTTTTACCCCAGTCATTACTGCAAAAGTACCCTGAGGTATCGCCATATGTACACGAAATTAACTTGTCCTGTGTCAAATTTAATATAAAATACAGTTATAGAGTAAACATGAGGAAAGAAATGTTTTCCTCTGATCAATTTATATTGACAAGTACAAATCACTTTGTCCAGGAAACAGTCTGCTTTGATCCTTTTTAGTCTTATTGAATGGCAGACATCGCCAATCGTGTTCCTAATCACGCCGAGTCACGTTATACTCCGTGTTTTCCTCTACACTTTACATAAATTTTCTGCAAATAATTCCTTCGTTTGAATCTAAGTTTCAAAGGTATCCTGATAAATCACATGTATATATCAAATATGGAAAAACAGGGTTGCCGTATCTCCATACAAAAAGGATTAACGCTAATAGGCGACGTTGATGTCCACCGAAACAAAACGTCGTGGTTAGACGGAATTACGGCGAAACGTCAATCTCATAGATTTGACCGTATAACATAGACCTCTGACGTTAAAGTGGATGACTAATGATGACGTAAACTTTAGTAAACAGTAGCATGAATCACTACTAATGGCAATCAGAATTCCATTTCTATATATATCACCTGATATCTAATTGTCATTAATAAGTGTGTTCCTGTCTTCTAAGCGTTATACAGCGAATCTATGAAAAGAAATCTTTTAAGAAAACAAAACTTTTTTTAATATCCAGTATGAAATAATTTACTCTTACATAATTACTGTATAATCATGTATTGTGTTCATTTGCTGACGTCTGAAGATATTTTTATTAAGTCGCCCCCCTCAAAATTTTATGAACAAAGAGATATTTAAAAGCCAAATGGAAAGTTTTTCTAAAAGGACACGGAAAGCTAACACAAAGTTTAGGGTTTAAGGGTCACTGGTCGACGCTTCAAGCAAATATTTGATCATCAATTTTCTCCTGGTGTGTAATTAGTAGTCCAAAAATGAAGCGTAAATATTGCTGCAAGCCTTAATGAAACAGTTGTGTTTTAATACAATGTTCACCAAACATTTTGGATGACATTTGTATCTGTGTTATGACATTTGTATCCTGTCTATTTCTACTTGTTGTCAAAAGGTCTTCAAACATGACAAATTTGCTTTCAATTGACAAAACTGATGAAGATGTGTTTTTCCTTGTCACGAATCACCGTATGCTAATATCATTTGTTAGATTATTTCAATATTGTGAGCAGATTTAGCTTCGAATGGTAATTACATTAGGTATGATACGTTAACATCTGTTATTTAGGCCATGATTTGCTTCAAGTATGAGATGTTGAGCGAACTGATTCTCTGTTCTATGTCTGTGACCATGTGGATACCATTATATATGTACACCTATGTTATGTTAACTTTGCGCAAACAAGCAATATTTGCCACTAACATCATCAGCTAACAAATTAAGTTACTAGCGTTTGCCAAAAACTTACTACTTTGAAATAAAATGTAAGCATGTTTTTTTTTTTGTCTAAAACCAAAATTTATATAACTAGATTATAAAAAAATAAACATGAAAATTACAGCATTTTGGTTGTCAAACTGAGCTGTTCGTTTAAAGTTCAAAAGCAAGTTACATACAAATATTCCATTTACACGTATATAACGACAGTAATTATATAGAAACTGAAGACACGCGCATTGCTACGCGCGTTCGTGGGAGAATGTCTCCCTTTTTTCTCTCTCGTATTCCCTTTCTAACTTTATACGTTATATAGCTTGGTGTAATATAGAGTGTTAATCTAGATACTCTACCTCCCACGGGATCAGAAGCAATTTGGGAGAAAATGGAGTCAGTATGCTTATCATTCACTCTGTACAATAAACATGTTCATATTACATTGTTCTACATGTCATGTGATAATGTGTCAGCAGAATTTCAGGCGGTCGCCCTTGTGTTTTCGTTATTTTATTTAAAATGTATGTGTATATACTTACATTGGGCGTTTGACCTCTGACAGATACATTGAAAAGAACAGCTGATCTGGAAGTGAAAGCGTCTGGTTTATGTACAGAGTACTTTGGTCAATATTGCAGGTATATCTTTAACAATGTATACTGTAAAAATGATATATATTTACGAATTTCAATTTTCGTGTATCATATCTTTACTGGTTTCAGTTGTCGTGTAATACATATTTGCGAATTTCAATTTTCGTGTAATATTTATATACGGGTTTCGGTTTTCGTGTAATCATATTTGCGAGTTTCAATTTTCGTGTAATATTTATATACGGGTTTCGGTTTTCGTGTAATCATATTTGCGAGTTTCAGTTTTCGTGTAATATTTATATACGGGTTTCAGTTTTCGTGTAATATTTATATACGGGTTTCGGTTTTCGTGTAATTTATATTTGCGAATTTCAATTTTCGTGTAATATGTATTGATGGATTTCAGTTTTCGTGATACCCACCCCCTCCCCTCTAAAATAACATTTCTTAGAATTTTTGATTTCGTACGTGCATATGGCTCTATAAATCAAATTGTAGGAACAGCTCATGTTAATTTGTTCTCTTGGATTAAGTGTACCGCAAAATCAACGAAAATAACCCCACTCCAAGAAAATCAATAGTTTTACAGTAAACCGTGTACTCATGTAATGCGTAGTGATATCTAACGCTAATTTGATTTGCTTGTAATGTACACGTCTTGAATGTGCGATAATCTCGAAACGCCGTATTTGAAATATTTATAAGAAGATGAAAAAAAAATAAATTTAGTCCTTTCAAGATGAAAATAAAACTACGCCTATTATCGCAGTGACGAGTAAATCAATGCCCTGGCATCAATATCTACTAACATGTATATAAAAGCAGTCCCGTTTTATAACAGACGCTGTACCGTCGTTTCCCTCCTACAGGGAACCATCCCATATACAACAAAATAACATGTTCGTGCAACTATGCACCTTTTTGAATCGTTTAATCTAGACGTATGTCATGTACACGATGTAAATGGCAGTAATATTATTCATAGTTCTCGTGTTTTGTTAGAATTCAATAAAAAGCGACGTTAAAGTTGCTCTATAACGAGACAGAACAACTTGTACTGCAGTTGTATGTACCTAATGATTAACACCTCTTGGTAAACGAATAGAATTAGAAAACGCATGCGCGAGACTATAACGAAACGACTGTTCCCTTTGGAGTCGTTTGCAGATGATTCGGGTTCCGTTGTTTGGAATATATGAATATCATTTCAATCCCCTGTGTATATGTCGGTTTAGTAGGATAGAGAACAATGAAA
The DNA here is from genome assembly GCF_031769215.1 of Ylistrum balloti. Classification (NCBI taxonomy): domain Eukaryota; kingdom Metazoa; phylum Mollusca; class Bivalvia; order Pectinida; family Pectinidae; genus Ylistrum; species Ylistrum balloti. The sequence continues at coordinate 308,661 of NW_026782218.1, forward strand.
CTCGGCACTTTCTCAGACGGTCAGCACACCGCCGACATCAGACTGGAATCCATGATACAGCGGCGAGATCACCTCTCAATAAAGACAGATCGGTGCTTAGACTGTCAAGGACAATATAAAAGATATGAATAAGGGGTTCAGACGGAACACATAGTGAAAGGAATATCAAATATATGTGTAATTGACAATGTAACTGGTGTTTGTTTCTCTTCTCTCATTCGAGGAAATCTTCATAACCTGTATGGGACAGAGAATAAACACTGGATTCAAATTAAGAAATACATTTTCTTTAGCTACATTGGCATACTAACGATTGACAATCAGAAGACGTCAGTAATTATGAGAGAAATTAAACGAGAAATTAAATTTTCTAAGAAAGGACCACTGAGTATGCTTTATCTCTTGTAAATGATCGAACATTCTTGAAACTGAATCAATTAAAGGAATGTTAACATCGTTCAACATTTAATTAAGTGATTAAGAAATGTGCCAAGATACTGTACAGCCAGTTATTTCGTGAGGATGGCATTTTCTCGATTTAACAGGGCGGTAACGTGATCGCGAAAATACGATCCGCGAAATGATGAGACGTTGGTAAATATCGGACGGTTGTGACATTGGTACATTCACTAGCCGACTCTCAACTCATTCAAGAACATTACAACGATCAAAATTAATTTAAAAAGGTACATGATTCAAAGTATATATAATAAGTTACATATAGCTTTAAAACGTACATAATTATCATGAACAATTTCTTAATAATGAATTAGAAATGTTGTGATATCCGAAGCAATATTCGTGAACAATAGATATCATCTGATATCAGTTTTAAATTTTACTTCTTTCGTTTTAATTTAAAACAAAAACGTTGAAAAGTTGACTGGCACAAATAAGCGGGTATAAAGCAATGTAATTTTATAAACAAGGCACAGAGAACGAATATCTCGACAACATCCAGATGTAGGGTTATATATAGAACAAACACACAAGATGTACGGTTATATATAGAACAAACACACAAGATGTACGGTTATATATAGAACAAACACACCAGATGTACGGTTATATATAGAACAAACACACCAGATGTACGGTTAAATATAGAACAAACACACAAGATGTACGGTTATATATAGAACAAACACACCAGATGTACGGTTATATATAGAACAAACACACAAGATGTACGGTTATATATAGAACAAACACACAAGATGTACGGTTATATATAGAACAAACACACCAGATGTACGGTTAAATATAGAACAAACACACAAGATGTACGGTTATATATAGAACAAACACACAAGATGTACGGTTATATATAGAACAAACACACCAGATGTACGGTTAAATATAGAACAAACACACAAGATGTACGGTTATATATAGAACAAACACACCAGATGTACGGTTATATATAGAACAAACACACCAGATGTACGGTTATATATAGAACAAACACACAAGATGTACGGTTATATATAGAACAAACACACAAGATGTACGGTTATATATAGAACAAACACACAAGATGTACGGTTATATATAGAACAAACACACAAGATGTACGGTTATATATAGAACAAACACACAAGATGTACGGTTATATATAGAACAAACACACAAGATGTACGGTTATATATAGAACAAACACACCAGATGTACGGTTAAATATAGAACAAACACACCAGATGTACGGTTATATATAGAACAAACACACCAGATGTACGGTTATATATAGAACAAACACACCAGATGTACGGTTATATATAGAACAAACACACAAGATGTACGGTTATATATAGAACAAACACACAAGATGTATATATGAAAAAATAATGTACACATTTATAGCTACAAATATATGATTGTTAAAAAAACCCCAACAAAACAGAATGTTAACAGTGCATATGTCTAAAATACACAGCCAAACTACAAGTAATGTAAAATATGCTTTAAAAAGAATGAATATATATATATCAACTTCATACAAAACAAATTTGAACATGAATGTAAATTTTACCATTTATAACTTTTGATTCACAAAATCAACCCAACAGTAGCAAGATTTATAGGAGACGATAAGTAGTGTTCTATTTTTGTTCTGTTTACATGAAACAGAGTGTGTTGAAAGACCAGCATCCTCGACACTCCAGAGGTTACTCGATGTACATCAAAAGAATCTCGAGGTCGCATAAAGTTATATTGTAATAGCTATGAAGTTGGGTGTTGCTCCTTGTAAATTGTAACAGGAGCTTACCAGCCTGCGAATGGTCAATTTTTTCTCTCACGGAATCAATAAAATTACTTCGCTTGTGCCTTCAATTTGCTGTGACATTCTCAGGGGTGCAGAGATAATTCGCTGATACGTCACCACGTCACCAGAACACTGACGTTCGTCGGTGAGACGATACCCGGATACGGGAGGAGTCAAGGAGACGTTCGTCGGTGAGACGATACCCGGACACGGGAGGAGTCAAGTAGACGTTCGTCGGTGAGACGATACCCGAACACGGGAGGAGTCAAGGAGACGTTCGTCGGTGAGACGATACCCGGACACGGGAGGAGTCAAGGAGACGTTCGTCAGTGAGACGATACCCGGACACAGCAAGAGTCAAGGAGACGTTCGTCGGTGAGACGATACCCGAACACGGGAGGAGTCCAGGAGACGTTCGTCGGTGAGACGATACCCGGACACGGGAGGAGTCAGGGAGACGTTCGTCGATGAGACGATACCCGAACACGGGAGGAGTCAAGGAGACGTTCTTCGGTGAGACGATACCCGGACAAAGGAAGAGTCAAGGAGACGTTCGTCGGTGAGACGATACCCGAAAACGGGAAGAGTCAAGGAGACGTTCGTCGGTGAGACGATACCCGGACACAGGAAGAGTCCAGGAGACGTTCGTCGGTGAGACGATACCCGGACACGGGAGGAGTCAATGAGACGAAAAACCTGTCAACCAACCAACTAACCAACGGGTGCAGAGAGCGAAAGTCACAATTCTATCTATCGAGTTTGAGCTTTTCACCCCTACACTGTGGAGACTAGACATTTGATGTCTACAATCTAAACACGGTATTGATATTCAGGAAAGCACACTGCACATACCAATCAAATTATAATCACAGAACGTACGAGATATTAAGCTGATAAGAGGACTGGCTGGGAAGATTACTTACAAATTAACCAGAGAAAAACCATGGAATTCCGTAAGTGAAAGTAGGACACTATCGCTATTTCAATTTCAAGAACTTACAACTGGGATTCTGAAGGTATATTGATTGTAGACTGCAGTACATGATTTTTATAATACCAAGCGGTATTGACGCGTCTGTATGTCCTTGAAGTCGGCGAGAAGGGTTAAAAATATATCAAGTCGCGGGGTATATTGCGGAAGGGGAAGGTGCTGCCGGATCGAGATTTTACGTAAACCAGATATCAAACTGTCAATTAATTCGTTTTATTGCTGCAGGAATGACAACGCTTCAAGTTCCAACTCATTCGGATGAGCAATAAGCCGAGATCATAACCTGACATTGGCGTTAATTTTTGTCATTGTCAATCTGAAACATCCGTTTGTTGAGTTGTCGCATGGCGCACCTGTCCGACCACGTTTTCCTCGGGTACTCCGACAGAAATATCCTTCGCTTCCATCCGGGTTAATAAGAGCGATTAAGATAAGCTTTAAGTTTGTCTCGCAATTGTTGTAAAAACTGAAGAAAGTTTATGTTTTTTGTTTTCCTAAAATGCTGTCTACAACTAAAAGTTAAATGTTCTCAGCATCAGAATTTTCAAATTTAACAATTAACAAATTCGCCACACATGGTTTCGGGAGGTATAAGTTAATGAAGAATATGGGAATGTTTTTATGATCATTATAATGATATCGTCAACAGATAGTTTATTTCCTTGTCCGGTATGAAGCTAGACGTGTTAAATGCTCGTAAGTATAGCAAACGATTGCATTGTTGTTGACTTTGTTCTCTTTTTGAAACGTGGCATTACTTACTTGACCAAGATTGACATGGCGGGTGTCGTCGTTAATGCAGAACATGCTTACCATTTCCAAACACATGGTCCTATAGATAAATAATAAGAGTTAAAGCTTTTATTTCTCATGTAGCAAATTATGGGATTAATGTATAAGCCACATAATGGTATATTTTTCATACAAATTTAGAGTAAGATATAGTAGCGCCAGATAATGTTTCGTTCTTCTTCGTCTCTTTCGCTACGTTTTGAAGCCTTAAGGTTAATCAACTGATTTTTCACTCTATCATTCGAAACATTGTCAAAAAATGTACAAAAGCACACAAGTGAAAAACACCTTTTAATGCAAATTTAGAATTGAATACAGTGGAGCCAAATTATGAATACAACTTCATCATACAGTTGTTTCTGGGACTCGTCAGTGATACTTAGGATCTTAAGTTTTCGAGTTTATCAGCTGGAACGGTATTAGTCTGAATCATCAAACCATTAAGATACTTAATGTATAACAATGAGTATATGATGCCTTCAGGTGTATGGACACCATATTTGTTCTTATCAACAAGAATTCGAGCAACGTTGCAGACAAAATAGATCTTTCCTTGCCATGTTTTCTTCCGTTCAATATGACTGAAGCTTGCACCTGATTTTCGGAGTGGTATTTTGGTTTCCATAAAGAGATGATCTTCTGAGCAAGTTGTTTTGAATTTTGTCTATACCAGTGCTAGTAGGTATGATTTCCATAAAACCTGACTTCTAAGCAAATTGCTTTGTATATGACCTTATAAAAAAACCCACTCTTTTAAGTACATCGTTTATTTGTCTGTCTCAGGTTATAATTATTCTAACAACATGATCTACTTAATGAACAATTGTACTGGATACATGTATAAACAGTGTTTTTTCTAATGGAGGTAACCTTGATTGTAATAAACATAACACACTATGACAAACCACATTGTTAATAGAAACACCTAACATCTACACTCATATTTACCCGTCTTTCTACTCTACCGTGACTGATTTACCCCTGATTAATTGGCAAAATCATGACACAGACTAAAAAGGGTACAACGATATCAAGGATGTACTCCTCGGATGTTTTGACAACAAGACATAATTTAATATAGAATTGATTCCACTCTAATATTTTTGACGTTTGTCTCTTTATATAATTTGTTATCAGTAGTTGTCCTTATAATTTGAAACCACGTTACCTCACGTTTTGAATCAATTTCGGAAGTGGACTATATTTTGATGGCGTAGTTGACGGAGTGATTCGGTTAATAGCGTCAACAATTATAACGTTTTCTGGTTACTAAGGTACTTCAGTATTACTCTTGAAGTCAGGAGTAAATTTCAACTAAATTTTGTATGAGTTGTCGCCACAAATCACAGAATTCAAATTCGTGAATTTCGACTTGGTGGCCATTTTCCCGGATTTTTAGGACCCAGAAATGATTATTTCAGCTGATTTCTTGATTTTATGAAATACTTAATATCCATGTATCGTACCTTTACTTTTTAATGAAAGACGATTTTTTTTCGAAAAAGATTATTGCGAAAATATCAGAGAATGACTGTTATAAAAAGATATTAAAAAAAGAAAGAAAACTATGTGGAAATAAATGTTTTCATGTTACACATATTCTGAAGCCGGTACCGAAAACAGCATTGCAGCAACATATTTAAGTGTATCGTTTTAATCTACGTTCTGAAATAAAACCTTTCAAGAAATCATCAGCAAAGTTTAATACTGGACTTATTCTGTTTCTGAGAAGTTTACATCATTAACAATTTACAGACGTACGAGACGACATGACTAGCAAGAATCTAGTGTTATCATAGTGTACTACGGCCGGGTTTATAGTGTACATTTCATGGCTCTGAGTTCGTACTATTTCACAATTCAGATTTTGGTCATCATCGTACGAGACGACATGACTAGCACGAATCTAGTGTTATCGTAGTGTACTACGGCCGGGTTTATAGTGTACATTTCATGGCTCTGAGTTCGTACTATTTCACAATTCAGATTTTGGTCATCATCGTACGAGACGACATGACTAGCACGAATCTAGTGTTATCGTAGTGTACTACGGCCGGGTTTATAGTGTACATTTCATGGCTCTGAGTTCGTACTATTTCACAATTCAGGTTTTGGTCATCATCGTACGAGACGACATGACTAGCAAGAATCTAGTGTTATCGTAGTGTACTACGGCCGGGTTTATAGTGTACATTTCATGGCTCTGAGTTCGTACTATTTCACAATTCAGATTTTGGTCATCATCGTACGAGACGACATGACTAGCAAGAATCTAGTGTTATCGTAGTGTACTACGGCCGGGTTTATAGTGTACATTTCATGGCTCTGAGTTCGTACTATTTCACAATTCAGATTTTGGTCATCATCGTACGAGACGACATGACTAGCACGAATCTAGTGTTATCGTAGTGTACTACGGCCGGGTTTATAGTGTACATTTCCTGGCTCTGAGTTCGTACTATTTCACAATTTAGATTTTGGTCATCATCGTACGAGACGACATGACTAGCAAGAATCTAGTGTTGTAGTGTACTACGGCCGGGTTTATAGTGTACATTTCATGGCTCTGAGTTCGTACTATTTCACAATTCAGATTTTGGTCATCATCGTACGAGACGACATGACTAGCAAGAATCTAGTGTTATCGTAGTGTACTACGGCCGGGTTTATAGTGTACATTTCATGGCTCTGAGTTCGTACTATTTCACAATTCAGATTTTGGTCATCATCGTACGAGACGACATGACTAGCAAGAATCTAGTGTTATCGTAGTGTACTACGGCCGGGTTTATAGTGTACATTTCATGGCTCTGAGTTCGTACTATTTCACAATTCAGATTTTGGTCATCATCGTACGAGACGACATGACTAGCAAGAATCTAGTGTTATCGTAGTGTACTACGGTCGGGTTTATATTGTACATTTCCTGGCTCTGAGTACGTACTATTTCACGATTTAGATTTTGGTCATCATCTCACAGGCTTGTTTTGTATGTTGATTTACACCTTCAAATAAGTTGTTCCAGAATCGATCAGGATGTTGAAAGTAATGGATTTGTCATCATCAGAACACAATATACTTGGTTGACGCCTTATTAACGCGTCTTTTGCCCGTGCCTACACATAAGCTAGATTTATCGACTCAGTCTTGAGGTGTGATGGATAGCCCTCAATACCAAAAATGAGATTCGTGTATTGTCGGAACTGAGATTTACAAAGGATTTTGAGATCTGAATTGTCTATCTTGTTTTTTCTTCTTTTATAACACTAAAACGATTGTATAAAACTCACAAGTGAAAAACACATTTTGATTTAGAATCAGATACGATGATGCAAGGGCCTAAATAAATAGGAAAAGGTAGGCTATCTGAGGGGAATCTTCAGCGAAAAATCGTCAAAATCTAGTGAAGTAATGTATAAACGAACTACCAGATCAGTCTCGTGCGTTTATTTCGACAATATTGTTTCTTCCAATTGTTCCTTCTACGGTTCCTCGTTAGGATTCCCGAGGACCTTAGAATGTAAAATCGGTAGACGTATAATCTACACAATGTTACCCCTTACCTCACCTTGACAAAGATATAAAGGTGTATATCGGGCTTATTGCAATGACAGCACGTGACGCAAGTGTGTTAAGTGTTATTTACCTGTTCACTATTTCACGCCTTAGTTGACTGAGGATGTAGATCGAGATAATTTCATTAATTAACCATGATGCTAGTTATGTGTATTTTACATGTATGTGCAATCTTATGATTAATTTATATTTTTGGGGTAAATGTAACTGTTGAAATATTTCATTGAAGTCCGTGATACAATCTAAATCACCTATATAAGTATACTTACTATAGATGAAATAAAATGTGTAACAGTTGGTATTTTGGTGTTTATTTCAATGAACGACCTGACATAAGGGAAAGCACAATGTCGTCAATTTGTCATTATGATATCATGTAAAATGTGCCATGCATGCACATGTTATCATTAATAAACAACAACAGACACCAACGTTGAAATTATTTTGTAAATAATTTTCATATTTAGGTGGATATATTTCTTTGAATATAAAAATTCCGACACGAAGTATATGTATAAAAACAGTTCCCATTGTTGAACAAATCGAATGATTGCAAACTGATTTTTCATATACAATATAGAAAAAATATCAACAAATTGAGAGTTTCTCTGTTTCTTTACCTTCAAAATTCCTTTATGCGACAAATTTCTCCTCAGTACCAAGAAACTGTATTCAATATGATGCTGCCAGGCACTGCATGTTACCCGGGTTCGTCTCTTTGGTTCAATTAAACTCACTGTCGAAACATTTAGACACATTTCATATGACGAGATCGAATAAATCTAATTAATTTTATCTTTAAATTTCTCAAAACTAAAACAATTTTTATTTGCAATCTGGTTGTTAGAAAAGAACGTAAAGCACATGTGTTAATCTCAAAACATCTCAAAACTGAATGATTTCGGCATGCTGAGAACAAATCGTGCAAAAATTGCCGTCAATGGTTTTCCTATTGTTATCATATAAGCCATTTATACACTGACTTTTTTCACTGAGTCAGAAATTACTAATATTTGTATCTGATGTCTCCGGAATGTTAATTATTCGGTTGGCTATACGTTGATATTTATTGTATACTGTGTACTGAAAACCAGAATCGCGGCACGTGGGCAGCACCACAACCTTGTACTCCAGAAAAAAATCGTATGGTGATCTTATTACATCATAGCTACACACATATAGTTTTGAATTAAAAGTAGTAGTTGAGATAATAAGTATTTATATTGGTGTATTATCAATAACATAAATGATATTGTTACGTTTAATTGAATGAAAACCATTAGCCGGATTCAGCAAAGTAACAGTAGGATACAGATAGAAGACAATCGATTGCATTAAATACAAACATTCTACTGATATCGGTTGGAAACTAAATTCAGATAAATTAATTTCGTATTAGTGTTTCAATAAGTATTTAGTTTTAGTTTTTATATCTTGTTTACAATATCAGGAGCTATACAGCTACGTCATCATATTTTATCGACTGTTTACTTCACAGTACATAATCAGTTAGCCTATAAATAACCCGGATATAAGCTTGTCACTTCAGGAAAAAGTAGTCTATAAGTTTCTGGTGTTTCCAAGGTTGCTTGTTTTAAAAATATACACCATGGAGTTATCGAATGCTTATTTCACATAAATAACCCGATATGAGGCTTTGCTACTTAAGTAAAAAGGTCGATAAGTGATTGATGTTTCCATAGTGATTCAAACAAAATGGCGACTAATGGACGAGCAGACGTCTTAAAATGGGATTCAATAGCGTATACTTCGGCAAGTAAACCTTCTACGATGTCTCCGCATGGTCAGACCATCTAATTTATTCCAGACGTACTCAGAACAGCTGTTGTCGCCACTGTCATAACCATAAAAATACAGAGTATTACATAAATAAAATGCATATTTGCCTATCGCCGTTATTTGAGGATTAAAAAGGGTTTTCCGTGTGGTTAAGTAATCATGTAGTTCGCACAAGTTTCTAATACATATATTGATAATGATAATGTTCAATTAAAATGCTGCGTTTAATTAGATAAAATACAAGTAGCAGGGATTTTTACACAGCTGTACAGTTCTGTATATTCTATCACTAATATTCATAAATGTTTTGCCAAGTTACACCACTTCTGCTGATATCGGTTGGTAATTCAGACGAATTGGCTCCGTTTAATTATTTGCTGAAGCTTTTAGTTTCTATTTTCATTATACCATCAATATTTTTCATTTTTTTGCTTAATCGAAAGCGTTGGCACGGTTCCTTTTTAAAAACTATACAGCCTCGACACCGTTCATTCATTGACTGTCCACAACACAGTAAACAAGTAGGTAATATAAATTAGTACGTAAACACTTATTTCATAATATATCGGAATAGTACAGACTTGATATCACCTGTTTATGTCAAATCACGAAAACCATTGCATCAATCAATCTCTAAATCTTTTAAATCGTACTGTTGGAAGCCACGGATTAAAACTGGTGGGCTGTAGGTGAGTGAAATTAGGAGTTATTCTTTCTCGCGTGTAGTTCTCCAAGGCAACTTAGCTTGATAATGGAGCTATGCTTATAAATTTGTTTCAAAGACTTTACCCCAAATGACTAAAACAATTGCAATAAAATGAAAAATCAAATCACGGAGAAAAATCTTTGATTCAATTTAAAGAATAATGGTATTTAAGTTTGCAAATTTTTCTTCGCTGAAATTATTGGTATAGACATAGCACCCACAGAGGATATATCCATAGCTCCAAAAATCTCTATCCATCCCGAAGGTCTGATTTCAACTAAATTGTAATACCAATACTGGTTTCTCTAAGAAAGCAATAAAGAGCTTTGAATCGTTATAAATCGCTCTTTATTTCAATAATATTTCTATTTTGTTATATAAAACATATTAACAGTTCAGAGATAACAAAACCTTCAAATGAACTAACACATTTATGATTTGACTGAAAGATACTGACATTTCAATAAATGTCAATATTCATTACTACAAAGTGATGTTAGGTGAACACGCTTCACACAAAGGGTTGTGAGAAATATCAGACTTCCTAGAGATGTAATAATAAAATGAAAAAAAAACCCGATTCTTTCTATCATGCTTTAGGGTATATATATGCTAATATCAGTAAACCTGTTTTTTAGATATCGCACACACTCGTGCTGGCTATATACCTGTTTTATGTGGTGACAAGTGAGACTATTGCGAGGTAATATTTAACATATTACTGCTCATTCATTTGTGATTAATACACAGTTTGTATTAAGGTTGAAGTCCTGAAAAATACATTGATTTCTGTATTACAATCGACATAATTTCAAATGACCCTTTGGCAAATCCTGAAAAAATACTACTATACAGAAAATACCACAATCAACAACCTATTGCTCAATATCAGCCATATATCAGGTTATGTTTCTCCTGTAATGAGAGCTTCCATCTCCAAGAAAAGTGAACACTGGTATAAATATATGTTTGTGAATTATACGGAATCATATTTCGTAAAAAATTCCTCCAAATCAAAACAAGAAATATTTGGAGGACGAAATCATAAAAAAGATCGAGGTTGGTGGAATGATCTTCCAACAAATCATTGGCATACCAATCGGAACTAACTGCACCCCTCTGTTGGCTTATTTGTTTTTATTTTCAAACGAAGCTTAATTTATTGAACAGCTTGTCATAAATGCCTTGGGAAGTCGACTAAGTTCACATTCAGATATAGTGATGACGTCTTGTCTTTAAATTACAAGAAATTTATTGACTATGTTATCTCGATCTTTTCCTACAACGAAACCAACATGGACAGCTTTCAATCAAGAGGTATGGTAAACGTTAGGATTTCAATATCCCTACCGGGAATTTCTCATTTCTAGATAGCAATATTCCTGCATCTGAAATGTATGTTATTAACATGTCATAGTTAATTCGATATTTAAGGGTCTATCCCATCATTAGTTAGTTACATGTGTCCGTGACTTACTGTAGTCCGAATATTAATTAGGTATCAGGTTATATTAAGTAAGTTAGTTATGTTCGTCTCTGTGATTCTTGCTGTAGTCCGAATATTAATCAGGTTATATTAAGTAAGTTAGTTATGTCCGTCTCTGTGACGCTTGCAGTAGTCCGGATATTAATCAGGTACCGGGTTATATTTAGTAACGTCTCTGTGACGCTTGCTGTAGTCTGAATACTAATCAGGTACCAGGTTATATTAAGTAAGTTAGTTATGTCCGTCTCTGTGACGCTTGCTGACTAGTGACTACTTTTCGTTGTTCTTTTTTCTTGTGATTTTTCTAGATGTGGTCAATATGTAATATGCGTCGAACAAATTAAAGTCAAGGAAATGGTACCGAGTCTTTGTCATATAGGAGGATCTGCTAATGATTCGTAGGTCATCTAATTCTCCAATTGGCTGACTCTATCCCAATATATTTGAACCGGTATATATCATCTCTGATCTGTTTAGGTAATTAAAGATAATAAAAGTGGCAATGAAAAAGTACAAGCGGGAATTACAATATACAGAAAAAGTGGTTCTTACTCCAGGATAATATTGCCTATTTCTTACCGAACAGGTGGGAACATATCTATCGTTATATTAATCAACTGCACCTATATTTCCAGCATAGGTCTACACTATCTGTCGATATATGGTACCTGTATCTAAGTAACCATTTATCGTGTGCAATGAGGCGTGAAGTACGTTTTCCGTGTTACTTCTATTATACACGTATATAACAAGGGAAAGTAGATAAAATGTACATTAAGTATAAAATATCGTACTTTACTGTAAAATTAAAGCTCTCAGAACATACCATGGTGCTGCTACAGGTTACAATGACCTGTGGAGATATCTGTATCGCTTATAAGAAAGTCCATTTTATTTATGTTTATAGCCGATTAACAGAATCATCACATAACTTTTTCACGAGAACAACAGCTATTGAAATCCGACAAAATCATAATCCAAACTCACAATTGTTGGAACGAGGGCAAATATGAGAAACTACGAGCAGAACAAAATCCATAGTTGTCTGCAATAGTCAGTGTCTTCTGGTGCATTAACTGCATCCATCTTGTAAGGTAAATAGTGGAACCGACCGGCATACTAATGAGTCCATATCGAACACCGGACAAGGAAATGGAATATCATTTTAAAACTATGCTAATACAGATATCAAGACGATAGTCATGTGTAAACTATGCTAAAATTTTGATTTGAATTTCATTAAAAGAAGAGAAATACGGATACAGTGAGAGCCTGAAATAAGTGGGTCGGTAGTGGCGGAATGGAGTGCTCCTTGAGCTGAATCGACGACACACGCGGTGTAAATAATGGACAATACACATTATGTCATGGATTTCAACTGAGAACTGGAACAACACCTCCCCCCAAACAATAAACCATAAAAACAGTTACCAAATAAGATATGTACATTTAGTATATACATAAAACACACCAACTCTCCAATAAGAAATGTACATTTAGTATATACATAACACAGACCGAGTCTCCAATAAGATATGTACATTTAGTATATACATAAAACACCCCAGCTCTCCAATAAGATATGTACATTTAGTATATACATAACACAGGCCGAATCTCCAATAAGAAATGTACATTTAGTATATTTATAAAACACGACAACTCTCAAATAAGATATGTACATTTAGTATATACATAAAACACACCACCTCTCCAATAAGATATGTACATTTAGTATATACATAAAACACACCAAGCCTCCAATTAGATATGTACATTTAGTATATACATAACACAGGCCGAGTCTCCAATAAGAAATGTACATTTAGCATATACATAAAACACGCCAACTCTCCAATAAGATATGTACATTTAGTATATACTCCCAAACGGACGTGAGGTTAACGCTATAATTGGATATTTCCTTTAGCACTATGAAAAGGTTATAGACATACATCTATCAGAGAAATGATCCAACTCCTTGTTTCATCTTCTAAATCTGCATCGTATTTGATTAATTCTTTATATGTTAGGCATTTTAGGCCTAGAGTTGCGAGATTCGATGTCAGTGTTAACAAACACTAACTCGCTGCACCGTCTGCATTCACACCACCGTAAACGTAATAGAAAACTGTTCGATATCTAAATAAAAAGTTATAGCCAATTGGATGACCTCTCCTGCACGTGGTTTTTGAAAGTTATGCCGTGTGTAAATCTCCTTGTAATTGTGAAGAGCTGAAGTCGAGTTTATAGTGGTACCACACTGAAGTACTGTTCAACAGGCAAACCCATGCGGTCACATTATACCAAGAACTGGTACACCTGTCGCTACACAATATTAATGCCTTATATGAAGCAAGGCGTATCTATAATCATTATAACATACTTATGGTTTTGTATTTAAGATTAAACAAGAGATACACAAACGAATAACACCTTTTAATGTAAATGTAGTGTTAGATATAGTAGAGCTAAACAATGAATAAATCTGAATGTTTTGTCCTTCCATATCGTGTATCTTTGGCTACTTTCAACAATGTCACATATATTCCTGTTATATATAGATATGTAGCATATTTCAAACTTATACTTTAATGGCGAGGATTTAATTTGATCTGAAACACCCATGAAAGAACCGACATTTTAAAAGAATATTAATTCAAACACCAATCCGACGAAACTAGAGCAAAGTAAGAACAAAGAAAAATATTTACACAGACTCATGAACAAGTACACCAATTTGTTTCGGAGGAGTAAGCATCATCGGATTCATCGGCGACACCCACTATGCACGCCTTGTCCATTCCAAGTAAGTGCTGGCGCATACCCATTTAAAACAAGCAAACAAAAACAGAGCCATATGGTGTTCTTACACGTACAGAAATATAACGACTGTTGAACTTCCTCATGGCCTGCATTTCCAGACGCCTTGCGTTGTGCATTTGTCTGATAGTTGCCCACATCTAGGCCGAAAATCGTGATATTGGAAACAGGCCCTATAATATCGAAGTAATTGTAAACAAACATATGCAGGGTTGTTGATATCTAGAAATAAAAAAAGAATGGGGAATTGAAATCATCACTCTTATCATACAGCTTGGTGAAAAGCTGTCGCTGTTGGTTTCGTTGTAGGAAAAGATCTCGAGGACAGCGGTAGAAGCAGAAAAGTCTGGCGTGTCATTGATGTCTTCCAATGGTAAAACATACTTATTTCAAATCAATTTTAACATTTATTCTTATTTAGTATATCGACAAATTTGTAAATATTGTCGATGTCGCCAACCTATTTTATACATGTACTCTTGATTCGAGCTCCGGCGCTGAGAATCCTGTATTAATGTGATATCGATATAAACAAAACATAACGAGCCATTCCTTATGACGAATAGCTCATAAAGAAGATAAGGCATTTTCCCGTTAACTTCCCATTATTAACCAGGTATTCAATTAAACTAAGAACCATATATTTTGATTGAGATGTGCTCGACGAGTATATCAGTAAATCTTTTGCGAACTGTCAATCGTTTATCGGAGAGAGTCCCTTATCTCTTTTTATGAATGCTTTGCTTGATTTCTTCCTGTTATGGCAAATAATCTAAAAATATTTATTCAATGATGGTTTAATGTAGAAAATATGGATAACTAAATTTTAACTTCAAAGCATTGTAAATTATCACTCGCTGATAATTATTTCCTAACTCACAAAAGATGAAGCGTTTTATAATGGGTTAATGATTTCTAATTAAATGTCCATCTTCAAAGATTGTTTACCCTGAATAGCAACATAACGATATGGTCATAATATATCATAGTTCACATTACAACCAGAATAGCAGGTATTGATCAAATCTCCAGATAAAGTTCTTTCCTTTAAGAAACAAAAAAGCGATCAAATCAAAAATGAGACATGCTTCAGTCGACAATTGATTTAACCATTTTTTAAATGTTGAACATCTGACGTCAGTATCTGTTTACAGTTACGTCAGTCCGATCATGTACTGAACAGTAATATATCGACGTGTTAATGAAATCTTGATTCTAACTCAACGACAATGTAACATGTACAAACTATGAAAAAAAGATTGATAAGAAAGCTCCTGCTAACGTACAACGAGAATAAGAACTACGTAAAGGAGCTAATGTTTCTATGGGAAATAAACATAGGCGATTAACGATGTCTAGAACTGTAAACAAAAAGAACAATATTGAAGATCAGAACTTTTTTCTGAAACATTTTCTATGTTTGTGTTCAAAATCTACTAAAGGATTTCTTAGCACCATCTTTCTATTTACAAGAGATGTTGTCTGAAAAGGGCTCTCATTCTGCTAAATCCTTTCACACACTCACAATTCAATCAATAGATAGCGTAGTAGTGTATTGTGATATGCTCACAACACCAACATCTGTTTTAAATTTGGTGTTGTTTTTCTAAATATCACTAAGAAATTTACTCCGCAGCTGTATTTCTGTATATTTATACTAAAGTTTCACGAGGGTTTATAATCAGGGTAGAAAAATCACCTTCCATTCAAAGGTGATTTACTCTGGGGACGATGTGTGAGATAACTGGATGTTTGACCTGAGGTGGTAAAATTTCGATCTAACAATATACTAAATATTGGTTATCTGTGCTCCATAAAACCTCCTGGCGATCAAAACAAAAGACAATAATGGTTTCAATGCCTTTCACACTTCAAGTAATGTATGCAATGTCGTATGCATGATGATGAAGAATTTCAACAAAAAGTTTAATTTCTAATTTAAACATCTTACTTTTATTTGTCATTAAATTAATAAAAATCATCACAGCACCACATACAGATTTGTTCTTAATACATATTTTTGAAAATACATTTTGTTTCAAACCACGTGTTTTAATGATAATTGTATCGCATTAACGCATTGAAAGTGAATATAAATGAACTTCATCGCCATATTTCATATCAGCGTCTAGTCGGTATGGATCCTATTTCTGATAAATAATGTTTAGAGTTCCATGACTATTTATCACAGAAATGAAGGATATGGTACATTTCAAGAAACGTTAGCAGAAATATTTATATTAAGAAGATTGATGGTTCAGGTTCAGAACAAGGTCAAGGTGAGATTGTACAAAAGACACTCAAATGATGAGCACCACATCATGATTTAGAGTTAAATACAGTTGAGCCGAAGAATAACTTAAACTGCATCATACAGCTGTTTCGTCCTTCTTGGATTCATCAGTGATGATAATTGATGTTATTGAATTTCCGGTCAGAAATTAAAAAAAAAAAATACATATATGGACTAAGTGTTTATATTTTATAAATTGTTCAGCTGAGTACGGAGTAATTGAAGGAAAAGATTTGTTATGCATACAAGAATGACTGGTGATGAATATCTCTATTCACTATTTTATGTCACTTCTTGAAGGTACTTAATCAATAAGCAAAAAGTG
Organism: Ylistrum balloti; assembly: GCF_031769215.1. Classification (NCBI taxonomy): domain Eukaryota; kingdom Metazoa; phylum Mollusca; class Bivalvia; order Pectinida; family Pectinidae; genus Ylistrum; species Ylistrum balloti. Next base: position 325,716 of record NW_026782218.1, read on the forward strand.
CATATTTACACTAATTCTAAAGATAAAAAAGACATTCCGAGACTAAAACACATATTTCAATCAATGAACACAATTATATCGGTTTGATAGGTCTCTAGGGCACTTTAATAAAACTGACAGAAGTATAATCACCCAAAAGGTTAGAAATACATCAGAGTGCTAAAACACGCGTGGTTGTGTGTTAAGTGAACGTTACCTAATGTAACACCACTCCCACGTCATTTTTTTTCTTAAATATTCTAATTTTGAAAAATACCTTGAATTGTCTGACCTTTTCTGATTTCGTTTGTTCAAACTTTCACGGTTGTTATAGAGACAGAAAATGAGGTAAAGATATTATTCAAGAACAAAAATGATATTGTTCGGGAACTTATCTATTTAAAGAAATGGTAATATTTTTATACTCAAAACTAATATAATCAAAACTAGTATAATGAATGCTATACAATAATTCTGTCAACGACATCCAATGGCAAGTTCCCATTGTTTGATATTTAAGTGTCTTAGATTAATCAATTTCGGCATTTTAACCGTAATCCAACAACAGACACAAACCAGATTGTATAATGATCAATGAACTGAATAAAATAGGTGCTTAATGTAAGATGTTTAAGATATCCTGATTAATAGTATCATTAATTATTATCCTTGTACTTTTTCAGGACTTTCCGTGTAAATTTTATTTTTGTTTATTTTGCCGAAGTTCAAATTTGGATTATGATTATGTTGGCACGTTGTTATATTATTGTTAATGTTTATGGATATATAACATAGCGGTTTTTACAAAGGATACACTCCTCAATGCACACCTCATTACAAAAAGACATCATAGATAAATACAGAGTACCTCAAGGACGTTACAGTGAGCAACATAATGAATCATAATTCAAACTCAAATTCCGTAAACTAGGGCAAAAATATGAAAAAAAAAATATATTAACTTACATATCCTCCACAGTTTATATCGTTATGTGAAATATACCATCTACCTTCATATCCTCTACAACCTGTAACAATATGTGAACTTTTACCCTCGTCACATATATACCATTTGTAGTTTTGCTGACAGGCATATTTTAACTGAATACATTATATTGAAGTTTATTTTTGAATAACAAGAAAAGAGGTCTTTGTTCAAATCTGTATTTCCATTCGTATCGGTAAATGCCGAGGTGAGCCGTATGAAGCAAGCATCGAGAAAAAGAAAGATTCAGAAAAGCATCAATTATCTGAAGATAAGGGAACTGGTTAACTCCCTTTCTAGATTTTGATATTTCTTTCGATCAGTCTTTATCTTCCTCGGTCGCCTCTTTCATTTAAAAATTCTGTGCTTTAGCATCATTAGTCTTGCAAATACGAAGCAGATGTATAATTCAGTTAAATTAATCGCAAGACTCTACTCTATCTCCTAATTTGTATTGAATGGTGCTTTTCACTGGTGTGTCTTTAATACAATACTCTAAACTTGTTTCACTTGTAACAGCACTTTCTAAGTTTTAGTATCTTTTAATGGTTTATACGGGATTTTTGCCTGATCTCTTCGCCAGTTGTTGACATGCACCGTCGGCTAAAACATTTCCACTACTGTTCAGCTGGCGACGCACACCGTAAATTTGATAAGTTCATCCCCTTTGAGCAAATGTGCAAATTCGCCAAGACTATACGTGTATAAAAACCGAGAACTTAGGAAATTATAAAAGTAGTTATCACGTCAATTTTAATTGAAAATTTGTTTTATTGTTGGATTTCATTCGATTTAATCAGTAATTTCCACAAATGCTTGAAAGACATGTAATTCATATTACTCTAGCTCGATTTGTGAAAAGACAGAAAGTATTTATTTCTCGGGTCTTATCTGCTGGCTATCAGTAGATACTGAACACAGTTCTGATGTATTGATATATCAGGCTAACAATGGTGAACAGGTCATCGTTTCATTAAATGAACGCTGCTTTACCATCAATGGATGTTTCCCAAGCTGTATACCCTTACATTGTTTGGAAATGCACCGGTTTATTTTCTCAAGATCCCATTCTTGAACCAAAATGCGATTTGCGTTTTGTAATCTTAGTGAATAACAGGTGCTTGTATTTAAACCTTTTACCATAAACATCCCTCGGATTTTGTGTCACTGAACAATATCGTAAATCCCCATGAATTGATATCATTGTTGTGATTATTGTCTTATATGTAAGTGACTGCAGAAGCTGGTTAGATAACACTTATATTTGTGAACGTTATGTGGTAGAATTGGCATTTGTGTATAAACAGTGTTCTCACAGTTAAGTAGTTTGAAAATATACAGTGAAACTATAACGAATGGGGTGAGAAGTCTCTTTATAGGATGTTAGTGAGGGTCACCAAGAGTTAACTGTAAAAGTAGATGTCTTATTATCACCACACAGAACAACTTATACTCGTTGGAATTGTAAAATGAACCTCGATTGCGGTGAAAAAATAACGACAGGATAACACGTGATTCACAATCACGTGATATTTGTCAACGAGGAGAACTCCACGTTTTATGATGTACCTAACAGTACAGACGATCTGATGACTTGACACGGTGATGATGATCAGGTCACATAGTTAGTGGAGATTTAATAGACCTAACGACATTTTCGTGTTCATATTGGTTCCTTTGCAGACTTAGTTAGAAATTAGACATGTATTGAAACAAAATATTTTCTCTGCATAGGCTGTTTACAGTAACGACCTTTGATGGTAAAAAAACCCAGCTTCTGCTGATTGTCAGCTTATCTATCTTTGCAGTTTGCATATGTTGTTTTGATCGAAAGAAAGGAACAGAGACCATCAAAACATGGATATTCATATTATATATTATATTATATTATATATTTACATATAACGTTATAAATCGTAATTAACAATAGTAATCTATAATTTACAATAAAATATTGATGTTAATATATACAGAACAATATAAAAAAAAATCACATCCTGAAACCCTAAATATAGTTACTCTTTATTACATAACATACGATATTAAAAAGCTACAACCAAGAAGGCGTCTATGTGTATCATCATTCCACATAGATTTTACTTGAATTCATGGCTTTATACAATACGCAGAACCGAACCTTTTTAATGCAAATAACAGAATGATAAATAGTCGTTATTGATGGAAGCTTTGCTGAAAAAAAACATCGATAAAGATAATTGAGGATTTGGTCATCCATTTCCTTTGTCTTCACTATCATACCTCGTATTTCGCTCAGTAGACAGGCGAAGTAATACAGTCAGGGCTCAGTGGAAGTGTCACTGTAATATAGCCGGTACAGAGGGGATTGTCCATGTCTCATGTGGATGAATTGCTACCATACCCAACACGACCGATACAGATTTACAACACATGAACACATAGTTCAGTCCGGGATTGGACATATTTCAAAGGATTTCAGATTGTCCTCATTATTTTGTCATCCGAATGGAACTACAACCTGATTAAAATTATATTTTAGATTAAATGAGGAGTGTCGTCTGCTTTTGCTTTCATTTAGTATCCGACTAGAGGTTCTCTCGCGGGAGGAATACAAGCGGTAAAACATTAATCCGAGTCGTTTAAAGAATGTGTTCCTTATGGCGTTAACTAACTCCATCGCAATCTAGGCGATTAATTTGTCATAGGACGCCAAACTTTGTTTTTGGAAAACATTAAACAAAGAAATCAACACGTGATTGCATTGTCATACAGCATTGTCATGAATTCAAAATCGTTTAGGTTAGAAATGTTGAAGCTTAAATATCCTCTTTATACCCCGTGAGAATAGCACTCCATACCCAACTTATATTGTGTGATTTTCTCTCAGAGTAGTCCGTGCCATTATTTGTTTTCCAGGGAACGGTGGTGTGTAGGAGTGGGATTTGGGTTGGGGTTGGTGGTGGTGTTGGTGGGGGGGTGGGGGTGGGGGGTGGGGGGTGGGGGTGGGGGGGGGGGGGGGGGGGGGGGCGGGGTGGGGGTGATAATTCAGTCGTAAAGTGCTGGCCTACGCAATCACAGGTGAGAAATTCAAGAACGTGTAATTCGAAACTCCCTACCTGTTTCTAAGGCAGCTGTGAAACTCAATGGTCTGTGCGTGTTCTGTTGTTGTACACTCCACGGTAATTTCTCCTCACAATGATCATACAAATCACATTATGTGTACCATCACTGTCGTGTAAGTTCTCCGGACACTTTAAAATGGAGGTATGTAAACAACCGCGCAGCTATATACTGGATCTCTAAGAATTAAAAAAAAAACATTTCTAATAGTTTCACAAAAACAAGAAAATTCCAACAAGTGAAGGTTATCATAATCAAAACTAGACCTCAATTAAATTATGGCAATAAAAAAAAACCAAACAAACAAACAAACAAAAAACAGCAAAGGTTAACACGACAGTCCTGAAAAAAATACAAGGAGAATAAGTCCAGATGTTCCGCAAAAGTAAGCGTCTTCTGCTTCATCAACTTTGTCAAGTTAATCTTGGTAAATGCGTGTAAGTTATGTAACGTTCTCAAATGAGAGCAAGGTATACAACAACGAAACCAATCTAGCTATCAAACAGTTACTATACTCTTTGGCCGAAGTCAACAAATAACAACAGGAAGATACCAACATTTCAACGTAATTCAGACACAAATGCCATAGAACTAGGACAAACTAAGAACAAAAGAAAGATTTACATGAAGACTCCTGAAAAAGTACAAGGAGAATAAGACCAGGTGTTCTGGAAGAGTAAGCGTCTTCTGTTTCATCGACGACAACCGCCATGTAAACCTTGGTCAATCCAAGTAGGTAATGTCAAGTTCTGAAAATGAGAACAATTAATACAAAAACAGACCAAACGGGCAAACTAACGAGCATCAGATACGTCCAGCATCATGTCACACAAAATAATAGAATATTTCTCAATTATATAACTATGGCGACCAATAACTTTAGGCATGTTTTTGAACTGTAAAATTCATTGCTATAATTCTTAACAAGAAATTTCAAACATGTATCATACATAGGTTATATGTAATGTATATCTTATAAATATTTAATGAAAGTGAAGGTTGTTTACTTCCTACCATGCATGCTTATTTGGACATAGGTGATATCCTGTGTCGATGTTTTAAATTTCCGTTGTTATGTCTCTCTGTTGAAATTAATGGTGCATCAAAAAAAAAAAAAAAAATACAAAATACACTGAGATGTTGCTGTTGTTACGTGCGGAACAGTTGAACCCTCCACTCGAACTCTTATAACTTGAAGTCCCGGTATAACTGAATGTTTTTCGTCGGTCCCGGCCAAACTTCACACAAAGCGTTCGAACTTGACTTTAAGCGAATACTCGGATAACTCAAAGGACCCATCGTCTTCGAAATAATGAAGTTTGGTCAAACTGTCAATAATATATTTCTTATATATAGGTATTAATTTCTGTTTGTTATACCTTAAAAAATACTGTAAAAAATATTTAGAATACCTTCATGTATGCATGTGTATGAGTGAAAGTAGGATGAAATTTAAATTATATGAATTACCTCCCTTTACTGTTGTAAAAGTTACCTCCCTTGCGTTTGTTATTTTTCAGTTCTAACTATATGTGGTCTACTTCTGGCCACTTCAATGTTTGAAGATAGTTTACATAGGCTTTGCCTGTTATTCAATCCAGTTTGACGTTTACATCTTATCAATAAAATGTATTGAAATGAAAAATAATGAAGTTTGACTTTAGTAGAAAAACGACACGAAAAACTAAATTTCTTTCAATCCTGCCGTTTCGAATTTATATATTCAATATAAAAGATGTAACATTTACAGGGTATTATTTTCCCACTAAATGCGCAGAACAGGGATGGGGGATAGTAATAGGCTTATTCCACTGTTATTCTTCCAGTGTAGATAACTTCAAACACCTTAATTTTTTTCGGTGGTCATATTTTTTTTCATTTTGCTCACAAAATTAATCAGTAAATGTAGTATCTTAATGCATGATTGATATACTACATTTATTGTTCACGAGAATATTATGATAATTCCAACTTCCATCTTGCCAAGAAAGAAATAAATCATAACTAATATGTCTTTTCTGAGCCCTCTTACAATGTAATTTGGTTCTTTAATAAGGTAATCATAAAAAGTGACAACTGTTAACACCACACACGATCATGCAAGCAAACGAGTCATGATTTCCTAACAAAGAAATATTGATCTAATATAAATCTAAACGATTTGACTGAGAAATAGTAATCGTCTTGAGATATATTATGAAAAAAGTGAGAATTATTGTTCATATTGAGAAGTATTAATCGGACTGTGAAAAATTAATAGTAGTGCGAAACATTAATCTAACTGGGAAATATTTTTCTAATTAAAAATATCAATAATCATATTGCAAAATATTAGTATAACTAAGAAATATTGATCTCTAAAATACCCTGCAGTATAATACATAGCTTGAATGATAATAACACAATGAAGACAATCTCACTCTTATTACGTTTTATCATTCTTATACTGATCGGTTGCTGAAGACTGATTGTATGAATGACGAGTTGGTTGTGTTATTTATTGGAGGACTTTTTACGTCTCTTCATCGACAAGATATATGAAAGCGTAAATGAGTCTAATTCCACTATCACTAGCCTTTATTAGAGACTCGCCGGGATTATTTTTCTTGAAGATAATGACATTTGTCACGTTCTAAATAGCCTTTTATGATTGGCAAATTAACTGTAAAAGTATTATTATGACGATCTCCAAAAATATCCAGCTCTTCAGAACTCATAAATACGATCTGTGTATTCATTAATCTTATATCAATCATGGGCGACTACTGCAACACAGTGTGGTGACCAATATAGCGCTTTATCAAAGAACAATTAGATAAAGTCTGCTACAATAAATGAGAACATTGTGTGTAGAAATGATCGGTGCGTAGAGCAACTGCGCTGGCTTTGAGATAACTTCGAGATAAAACGGGCATGGAGATAGAATGAAAAGTGTATAGACCAAACATGAAGAAGAATACGGACAAAATCTGAAAATCGTAAGGATACAGCATAGAAAAAATACAGACATTGCTTGAAAGAGAGTATGGCCAAGGCTTGCAAAAGTGTATGGACATAGCATAAACCTTTGTATGGCAAAACCTGAAAATCGTATGGGCACAGCATAGAAAAATAAGGACAAAGCTTAAAAGAGAGTATGGACACAGCATAAAGATGTGTATGGCTAAACTTGAAAATCGCATGGGCACAACATAGAAGCATACGGACAAAGCTTGAAAGAGAGTATGGACAACGCTTTCAAAAGTGTATGGACATAAAAATCGTATGGACACAACATAGAAAATACGGACATAGCTTGAAAAAGAGTATGGACAAAACATGGATTGATTAACAGCTTTGATCACATCACATTTTAGTGATCGAACAAACAGCGTGACTTTTGATCTTAATACAGATGTAATAAACACAAAAGTTGTTTGACCATATCTGATTTAAATGTTCTGATACCAATGTTAACGTGTGATGATTAGTCGAAAATTTATACTAAAATTCACCGTTGATTAGAGAAATAGTCACCGTTGATTAGAGAAATAGTCACCGTTGATTAGAGAAATAGTCACCGTTGATTAGAGAAATAGTCACCGTTGATTAGAGAAATAGTCACCGTTGATTAGAGAAATAGTCACCGTTGATTAGAGAAATAGTCACCGTTGATTAGAGAAATAGCTCTCACTTCATTTTTTTCAAAACTTCTTTGAGTTCATCAGCTTTTTGTTCAAGATCTTGGGGTGAGTTGTGTACTCTTTATATATAACAGATGTCGCTAATAACCAAATTTCACACCGCTAAACACGTCCACTCAATATTTATATTTGATATGTCACACTGTTAAAACGTTTTGTTAGAGGTGCTTTCTGAAATGTAAAAAAATACCAAAAGAACGTAAAACTAAAACAAAGCTGTGCTGCATTCAATCCTCAAACGATGTCTCTTGAAATGACCTGAATCGATGTTGCAGAGGACACTTTTACTTCAAGATCTGACATTGACGTCAGAGTATAAAACTCGGTTTTAGTTAAATTATGTAAGGTATCATACATGCTTGCCATGTTATCCAAGGCTTTGTACATGTGAACAACAGGCGACAAAGTCTGTAGGAATTTCAAGCTTTTTTTTCAACACAGACGAAACCTGTTACAGGAAGTGCGTCATTGCTGTTACTATGCGATCGCGCTGTATGTACACATGTATATATACAGCACATAATTAACATTCACCACATTTTCTTGAATTGCAGGTAAATGACAGCTTCCCGTCTTGGAACGAATATGGTTTCCCTAATTTTAACATTTTGCAAATGCTTACTTGTGACTCTGTGCGTGACAGGTGGATCATGGTAGGTAAAACTTTATTTATCTTTAAACCTAAGGTAGTACTTTCAACATATCCATCTTTATTGCTCATAGTTTTTGAGATAAAAATGATCTATAACTTGAAAAAAAATCTTTAAAGAAACAAGATCAATAATTATAAAGTTGAATTGTACTGACAAAAGTATGATTTTCATGGTGTGCCTGACTTTTGTAAATATTAAATGTAATTTGTATTCTACACTGTCACCAATTTATACTTTTGTTCAATATGATATATTCCTTTATAGATATACGACAGCAGTTGTAAATGAAATGTATAATACCCTTGGCACTTGTAGCTACACCTTTTATCTTATGTATCGTCAGAGACAAATGGATACAAATTATGTTATATAATGTCTAGTCGCTTTACTGAAACACTATTGGTGTTCGTAAAGGTTCGGCGACAGCAGATATTTTGTGGGGCATTACCGCAGCTAATTAACAGTAATACTGTAAATGAGCTGGTTGGGTGACACATTATTACTCCCACGATTATTATTACAGGCTTCAATATTGTTTCATATTAATATTTATAGTCTGTCCATCCGTCGTCTGGCGCCCGTTTGGTTTTTTAAATAAAAATCGCCCATGAACGACAGCACGGATTTTTACCAAATTGTCCTTGAAGCATGTTTGGGGAAGAGATATAAACCTGGTCTTATTCTTCTTGTGCTTTTGCAGGAGTTTCCGTTTCAATCTTTCTTTTGTTCATATTTTGCCCTAGTTTTATGGAATTTGAGTTTAAATTATGATTTTGTTCCTATGTTGGTGTTTTCTTGGTGTTATATATATATACAGTCATTAAATAATGAACATTATAAAATGTATCCATTTATGGTTCCAGTGCATTTCTCAAATTATATGTGGCATTTGTTTAGGTCAGTTTGGATTCAGTCGCCGCCACTCCTAGATTTATGAAACAGCACATTATAATTATTTTTGGTTATGTTCCATCTTATTCTGATTTGTATATGTATTTACGGTTCGCCCGTTTCTCTTTTGTACCTAATGACAAGAGGGATAATACATAGTTCAGTATACTCCGCAGTGTTTCTGTATAGATTTATATGGTAAACTACAGTGAATTCTCCCCTATCTACTTTCAATGTGTGTTACAGCATGATGCAGTAAGGAGATGTAAAATCAAGATTTTAGTGGAATAATAACGAATGAACTGACTACGTGATATTGAGCACTTACAATATATATATACTTCGCACAATTTGTGAAATATAATAAAAAACAACTTACATGTCTCGTTTTTAATGTTGTCTGTCCTAATTCGATTTTGCAGCGGCACACATGACGGCCCCCATGATGCGAGAGTTCTAACACAAGAGGACAACAGAAATTTAGATAGCATCGCAAACAGACTGATAGAGAAGAGACCTCTGGACACATATGAGAGCGGTTTAGCAGGGAAGCGAATGATGGATCCTCTTGCAAACGGACTTGTCGGGAAACGTTATATGGATTCACTGGCAAGTGGTCTGATTGGTAAACGGTACATTGATGATTTAGCAAGTGGCTTGATTGGGAAGAGATACCTGGGTGGCATAGCAAACGGCTTAATTGGAAAACGCTATATTGGTGGCATAGCGAACGGACTAATTGGAAAACGTTACCTGAGCGGCATAGCGAACGGACTAATTGGTAAGCGCTACATCGGCGGCATTGCGAACGGTTTGATTGGGAAACGGTATGTTGACGATATCGCCAGTGATTTGATCGGAAAGCGTAACGACAATGGACAAATGCATGAAGATAAAAGACTTATCGACTCTCTAGCAAGCGGCATCATTGGCAAAAGATCAAATGGCAACAACGATTATGACAACGAAGCAAATGAAGTCAACAAGCGCTACATCGATGATCTGGCAAGCGGTCTCATCGGGAAAAGAGGATCCTTTCGACGAAGTGATCTTCAAGCTTTATTAGCAAAACGGCCATTCGGACAGCTCGCGAATGGTCTGATCGGAAAGAGGAGTGCTGAAAATTAAAAAGTCATGGAGTCATCGAACATCAGCGCCTACTAAAATCACACGTTAAAAATTGATTACAAGTACTGTAGTAAATCATTACGTTCACTCAAACAAACTGGACTTTTGTTGCTAGATAAGAAATACCTGAATATTAAAGAGGAGAAAAAGAGTTTTAAATCTTATCATAAGCCATGAAAAAATATAAAGACATTAATAGTTATAAAACATTTCTGAATCGCGGGGATCGAAGAATGCAGGAATATATAGCACACTGATCCGGCAAGGATTTATCAGACTTTTTTTTTGCCCTGATAAAGTGTATTAGGAGTAATTCAAACGTCAAATACGTATACATTTGTTTGGAAGAAAGGACATTTATCATTCTTGACAACACATTTTTTATTTATTGGCTGGCGGGATCGGCTGAACAAGGTGTGTCCTTAATGAAGAAATGGCATTAGAGCTTTAGCATTATCTGTGTCTACTTTTCGAAGCGCCTGCGGGACAGGAAAGGACTTATTACAAAAGTTTGTTAGCAGAGATGCCACATCAGATATCGGGACAGGAATTGATGAATTATCTACCTTTTATGGACTCTTTAGTTTAACGGGTGGGAATGAATTATAAGATGACGGGAGAGTGAAAAACGGATCATATCAGAATGTTATCTCGTGTCATTTATCGATAAGTTTGTTTGTATTTATGTGCTTCTTTTGATGTGTGTTTCATATGTTACATAACTATATATAACAACTCTGTGCTATGGTGTTGTATCCTACTTTTCAATATTCACTACAGCATACATTTAGGAATTGTTATCGTTTACATATCTTTGCCGGTGTAAGGCATTATCATACTGTATACTCACTAAAGTCCGTCTTGCTCCTCCAAGTCGTGAACTGTCAATACCCCAGGAATATCACAAAGAATAAATTCAAATTGAGTTGCATTTTCTTATAACAAGATGAAAATTGAAAAAAAGTATTATGACATCGTTGCTTTTGATTAGCATTAATGGAAAATGTACAGCAGGTGCGTCGATTCAAATTGATTAATTATTAATGTTTGTAGATATTTTATCCTTGTAAAATAGAATTTAGATATAAAGCTGAGATATAGGTATCAAATTCAATCGTTTCATTCGCAGCAGTATACAAAATTGATAACAGACAAAAACAACATGCTTAAACTTCAATAGGCATTTAGGAAATGTTTACCTATTATCTATCAATCAACTGCAAACAAATCTATGGATCGGCGGTCTTTTGGTCCGTCTGTTCGTCCGTTCTTTCGCCCAGTTAGGAAGATGAAACTTGTGACTGCATCCCTGAATGATCAACAGTATAGCTCAAATCTTATTTTCTTTTATCTATTTTTGTTTTCAACAAAATAGAAATGTGTGTCCATATCTGGGTAGTTTCAAACTTTAAGGGTTGAATTTGATATCCCTGCGTCTTTGCTGCAGCTGAATTTTTCCGATGAAATAGTGCAACATGATATTACAACTTTGGTGATCTATCAAATGTCTATCAGATATTATCATTTTGCTCAAATGCTTTATATATTTTATTTGAATGCTTCGTATTGTCAGAACATAAAACAGCATAATGAGAAACATATAAACGTCAACCCACCTAAGTTGTCTCCCTTGATTAGAATATTGGTGAGGACGTCCCTTCTGTGCTATATTAGATATGATAGGTTAGAGAAAATATTGTGGTTTTTGCAGATGTAACCTTGTGATTTCTGAATGTTCAATAAATGATGGCAACTGTCAATACGTGTGACAAATTCAAGATTCCTTGTTTTATTTTATATGATAGTCGGTGTGGATAGAAAACTTTTGTGACAAAACATAAACAAAGAAAGATGTGTTTAATTTGTTCAAAGAATAATGCGCTCCGAGGTATCATAACTGTTGCTTGCTATTGGAATAAAACACAAGACAACGATCTTCGCGATTACCTAATATGGAAACCATGAAAGGTAATGGTGAAAAGCAGGCGTTATTCGACCACTGTTATCATATCCATTTAAAATGTCGGCACTTTTCGCCGTAAACTTAATTTAAGCCGCCATCTGATCATGATGGGTGATTTAATCACAAAATGTCGGTAGTCCGTCCTTCGTCAGACGTTAAACTGTTTTTCTTAATTAGTGGATGGATCTTTATCATTAGATTTTCCCTTGATCCCTACTTGTGTCCTTTTGATTTTAGGACTGGTCAAGAACAGAAAATGACTGACAAACTTTAATATTTTATTTTGACGATTCAAATTTGTTCTTGCATTTTCTTGTAGGGAAAAATAAGATGAATTAGGTTCCATTTGGTCCCTTATTTTGTACTGTTGACTATTTTCAACTGGCCGCCATCTTGCATTCTGTTTATGTGCTTTTTTTTCAAATTACGTCAACAGTATTGATATGCATCACATTTGATTACGCATGTGCAGGACAGATACTACATGTAAACAAAATGTCTTCCCGCGTGAATAAGCCGTATGTAGAAATTAAATTTCAGTTACAAAACGAAAGATGGACGATTGAAAACTTCTGATGTTGTTCACAATGCGATAAGACACGACATCACGACACTCGATTAGGTCTAACGTGTTGGACATCAAACTAAAGTAATTTTGCTATCATTTTTTTAAGTGTTGCAAGTTCGAATAACAGGTTCTTATATTCTGTTTTAGTATAGTCGCTGTCGTTTGCGTCCATCATCGCGTGCTTCGGTTGGAAAATCATCTGCCTCAATTTCAAAAATGTCAAGTAAAGTGAAGTTATTAGCGTTATTTGATAAGGGTTTTCCATAAAAAAAATTAATGGTTGAGCTAGAAAATTGGAAATCACATGTCATGTTCATTTGGGATAAGTACGTTCACAAGTATAAGTCATTATAGTAACACTACAAAGATGGCTACAGATCTCATCAGTGTAGTAACACTACAAAGCTGGCTACAGATCTCATCAGTATACATCAGTGTAGTAACACTACAAAGGTGGCTACAGATCCCATCAGTATACATCAGTGTAGTAACAGTACAAAAGTGGATACAGATCTCATCAGTATACATCAGTGTAGTAACACTACAATGGTGGCTACAGATCTCATCAGTGTAGTAACACTACAATGGTGGCTACAGATCTCATCAGTGTAGTAACACTACAAAGGTGGCTACATATCTCATCAGTGTAGTAACACTACAAAAGTGGCTACAGATCTCATCAGTGTAGTAACACTACAAAGGTGGCTACATATCTCATCAGTGTAGTAACACTACAAAGGTGGCTACATATCTCATCAGTGTAGTAACACTACAAAAGTGGCTACAGATCTCATCAGTGTAGTAACACTACAAAGGTGGCTACAGATCTCATCAGTGTAGTAACACTACAAAGGTGGCTACAGATCTCATCAGTATACATCAGTGTAGTAACACTACAAAGGTGGCTACATATCTCATCAGTGTAGTAACACTACAAAAGTGGCTACAGATCTCATCAGTGTAGTAACACTACAAAGGTGGCTACAGATCTCATCAGTGTAGTAACACTACAAAGGTGGCTACAGATCTCATCAGTATACATCAGTGTAGTAACACTACAAAGGTGGCTACAGATCTCATCAGTATACATCAGTGTAGTAACACTACAAAGGTGGATACAGATCTCATCAGTGTAGTAACACTACAAAGGTGGATACAGATCCCGTCAGTATACATCAGTGTAGTAACACTACAAAGGTGGATACAGATCCCGTCAGTATACATCAGTGTAGTAACACTACAAAGGTGGATACAGATCCCGTCAGTATACATCAGTGTAGTAACACTACAAAGGTGGATACAGATCCCGTCAGTATACATCAGTGTAGTAACACTACAAAGGTGGCTACAGATCTCATCAGTATACATCAGTGTAGTAACACTACAAAGGTGGGTACAGATCCCGTCAGTATACATCAGTGTAGTAACACTACAAAGGTGGATACAGATCTCATCAGTATACATCAGTGTAGTAACACTACAAAGGTGGCTACAGATCTCATCAGTATACATCAGTGTAGTAACACTACAAAGGTGGCTACAGATCTCATCAGTATACATCAGTGTAGTAACACTACAAAGGTGGATACAGATCTCATCAGTATACATCAGTGTAGTAACACTACAAAGGTGGCTACATATCTCATCAGTATACATCAGTGTAGTAACACTACAAAGGTGGCTACAGATCTCATCAGTGTAGTAACACTACAAAAGTGGCTACATATCTCATCAGTATACATCAGTGTAGTAACACTACAAAGGTGGCTACAGATCTCATCAGTGTAGTAACACTACAAAGGTGGCTACATATCTCATCAGTATACATCAGTGTAGTAACACTACAAAGGTGGCTACAGATCTCATTAGTATACATCAGTGTAGTAACACTACAAAGGTGGCTACAGATCTCATCAGTATACATCAGTGTAGTAACACTACAAAGGTGGCTACAGATCTCATCAGTATACATCAGTGTAGTAACACTACAAAGGTGGCTACATATCTCATCAGTATACATCAGTGTAGTAACACTACAAAGGTGGCTACAGATCTCATTAGTATACATCAGTGTAGTAACACTACAAAGGTGGCTACAGATCTCATTAGTATACATCAGTGTAGTAACACTACAAAGGTGGCTACAGATCTCATCAGTGTAGTAACACTACAAAGGTGGCTAACATACAAAGGTGTAACTACAAAAGTGGATACAGATCATCAGTATACATCAGTGTAGTAACACTACAAAGGTGGCTACAGATCATCTACATCAGTATACATCAGTGTAGTAACACTACAAAGGTGGCTACAGATCATCAGTGTAGTAACACTACAAAGGTCAGTATACATCAGTGTAGTAACACTACAAAGGTGGCTACAGATCTCATCAGTGTAGTATACATCAGTGTAGTAACACTACAAAGGTGGCTACAGATCTCATCAGTATACATCAGTGTAGTAACACTACAAAGGTGGCTACATCTCATCAGTGTAGATCATCAGTGTAGTAACACTATACATCAGTGTAGTAACACTACAAAGGTGGCTACAGATCTACATCAGTGTAGTAACACTACAATGGTGGCTACATCAGTGTAGTAACACAGTGTAGTACACTACAAAGGTGGCTACAGTGTAGAAAAGTGGCTACAGATCTCATCAGTGTAGTAACACTACAAAGGTGGCTACAGATCTCATCAGTGTAGTAACACTACAAAGGTGGCTACAGATCTCATCAGTATACATCAGTGTAGTAACACTACAAAGGTGGCTACAGATCTCATCAGTGTAGTAACACTACAAAGGTGGCTACAGATCTCATCAGTGTAGTAACACTACAAAGGTGGCTACAGATCTCATCAGTGTAGTAACACTACAAAGTGGCTACAGATCTCATCAGTGTAGTAACACTACAAAAGTGGCTACAGATCTCATCAGTGTAGTAACACTACAAAAGTGGCTACAGATCTCATCAGTGTAGTAACACTACAAAGGTGGCTACAGATCTCATCAGTGTAGTAACACTACAAAGGTGGCTACAGATCTCATCAGTATACATCAGTGTAGTAACACTACAAAGGTGGCTACAGATCTACATCAGTGTAGTAACACTACAAACATCAGTGTAGTAACATCAAAGGTGGTGTAGTATACATCAGTGTAGTAACACTACAAAGGTGGCTACAGATCTCATCAGTATACATCAGTGTAGTAACACTACAAAGGTGGGTACAGATCACGTCAGTATACATCAGTGTAGTAACAACAGATCTACAAATCAGTGGCTACAGATCTCATCAGTATACATCAGTGTAGTAACACTACAAAGGTGGCTACAGATCTCATCAGTATACATCAGTGTAGTAACACTACAAAGGTGGCTACAGATCTCATCAGTATACATCAGTGTAGTAACACTACAAAGGTGGCTACAGATCTCATCAGTGTAGTAACACTACAAAGGTGGCTACAGATCTCATCAGTATACATCAGTGTAGTAACACTACAAAGGTGGCTACAGATCATCAGTATACATCAGTGTAGTAACACTACAAAGGTGGCTACAGATATACATCAGTGTAGTAACATACAGTGGTACAGTCACAGTATACATCAGTGTAGTAACACTACAAAGGTGGCTACAGATCTCATCAGTGTAGTAACATCAGTGTAGTAACACTACACACAAAGGTGGCTACAGATCTCATCAGTGTAGTAACACTACAAAGGTGGCTACAGATCTCATCAGTATACATCAGTGTAGTAACACTACAAAGGTGGCTACAGATCTCATCAGTATACATCAGTGTAGTAACACTACAAAGGTGGCTACAGATCTCATCAGTGTAGTAACATTACAAAGGTGGCTACAGATCTCATCAGTATACATTAGTGTAGTAACACCACAAAGGTGGCTACAGATCTCATCAGTGTAGTAACATTACAAAGGTGGCTACAGATCTCATCAGTATAGTAACATTACAAAGGTGGCTACAGATCTCATCAGTATACATCAGTGTAGTAACAACAAAGGTGGCTACAGATCTCATCAGTGTATAACATACAAAGGTGGTGTAGTAACACAGTGTAGTACAAAGGTGGCTACAGATCTCATCAGTGTAGTAACATTACAAAGGTGGCTACAGATCTCATCAGTATACATCAGTGTAGTAACACCACAAAGGTGGCTACAGATCACATCAGTATACATCAGTGTAGTAACATTACAAAGGTGGCTACAGATCTCATCAGTGTAGTAACATTACAAAGGTGGCTACAGATCTCTTCAGTAGATCTCAGTGTAGGACTTCCACAAAGGTGGCTACAGATCTCATCAGTGTAGTAACATTACAAAGGTGGCTACAGATCTCATCAGTATACATCAGTGTAGTAACACTACAAAGGTGGCTACAAATCTCATCAGTATACATCAGTGTAGTAACACTACAAAGGTGGCTACAGATCTCATCAGTGTAGTAACATTACAAAGGTGGCTACAGATCTCATCAGTATACATCAGTGTAGTAACACCACAAAGGTGGCTACAGATCTCATCAGTGTAGTAACATTACAAAGGTGGCTACAGATCTCATCAGTATACATCAGTGTAGTAACACTACAAAGGTGGCTACAGATCTCATCAGTGTAGTAACACTACAAAGGTGGCTACAGATCTTATCAGTATACATCAGTGTAGTAACACTACAAAGTAGGCTACAGATCTCATCAGTGTAGTAACACTACAAAGGTGGATACAGATCTCATCAGTGTAGTAACACTACAAAGGTGGCTACAAATCTCATCAGTATACATCAGTGTAGTAACACTACAAAGGTGGCTACAAATCTCATCAGTATACATCAGTGTAGTAACACTACAAGGGTGGCTACAGATCTCATCAGTATACATCAGTGTAGTAACACTACAAAGGTGGCTACAGATCCCATCAGTGTAGTAACACTACAAAGGTGGCTACAGATCTCATCAGCGTAGTAACACTACAAAGGTGGCTACAGATCATCACTAGGAAGCATTATGAATCATCCTTATAACACACAGACAGGCGGTCATCAAACATATATAGCTGTTGATGATGGTGAAACAATATAAAACCAATCCCAATAATATAATTTGAGAATCTAGCAACTAGTTATTGTCACTTACAATGCTAGCTGTGTTCGTCTTGTTAATGTTAGAATTCCTTTATAATCTAGAATTTCGTTCTAAGTAACGAAATGTATCATTTTCCTAATATCTACTTTGAGACATTCTCACTTCTGGCCTGTAACTGGGTTCTCGCCTGTGTTAAAGGTGGTTCTGCCTCGTTGCCGAAACATAAACGATTTTTTAAGAATATTTGTTTAACGTTCGGTAGCCTGGTAGTGTAACGACTTGTCCGTCAATCATTAGTATAATGTCCCGCTGGGTGCCTTTGGCTATACACTTCAGTGTCTGAATACATTAAAAAACTATAGTAATGAATTTCGTCAATAGAGAACGTCAACTGAAGGAAACAAGAAATAAGAGGGGTTATATATCGTTGTCTTCGTGTGCAGACGTTAGAGAAAATAAGGGGTATACAATTTTGAGGAGAGGAGCGACTTTGAGACCAAGTTGGGAACGAAAGGAGTGACATGAGCGAAGCTTACACAAAAAATGAGACATATAATCAAAGAAGAAAGCTAATTCAAGGAGTATTGTGATGGTTGGGAACCTTCTGGGAGCAAGGTGGCAACAATATCGTTATGAAAGGGGCCTATTCTGATGGCAGCTAGAGAACAAGGGTAATATCGTTATTGATGGAACGTCTTCGAAAAGAAGTTAAGGAACGAGACCTGAGATAGATCGTGTTGATGGAACGTCTTATAAAAGAAGTTAGGGAACGAGACCTGAGATAGATCGTGTTGATGGAACGTCTTCGAAAAGAAGTTAGGGAACGAGACCTGAGATAGATCGTGTTGGTGGAACGTCTTCGAAAAGAAGTTAGGGAACGAGACCTGAGATAGATCGTGTTGATGGAACGTCTTATAAAAGAAGTTAGGGAACGAGACCTGAGATAGATCGTGTTGGTGGCACGTCTTAGAAAAGAAGTTAGGGAATGAGACCTGAGATAGATCGTGTTGATGGAACGTCTTCAGAAAGAACGAGAGGAATTGAACGTCACGGAAAGAGGACAGAGAAATAGGATGATGTAAACTTTTGTTTGTGTAAAGCTCAGGTATAACAATCAAAACAAGTGCAATTGAAGTAAAGATTTCAAGGAAATGAAAATACGCATGCGAATCTATATATATTGTTGAACAAAATGATATAGATTTATCATGTCATGTCCAAAATAGGTTGATCATATGTCTAAGCTTTGGTAAACAGCATTTTACACCCGAATCACAATTTCAGATTTACATAGAAATTTTGTTAACGAAATGTGCATTGAGTAATGTCGAGGTTGGGGACAGATACGTCGTTTCAAACTCAAAACTACACGCCCTCCTAGCAACACTAGAGCACGCTAATATATGTTTGTACACGTCTGTTCCGAGTATCATAAAGTGATTATGGAACATTTGTGTTCATTTTAGAGAGAAGCCAAGTCGTATGTGATGCTGTTAATTATATCCTCTATGACACAGTGTTGCGATTTATAAAATCAAACTTGAAATTGGTCAAAATAACATCATTTGACGTCTTTCATAAAACAATTGAGCAATAACATAATTTCATACCAACCAATTCACGTGAATATAGTTATCACTTGTGTTAAGTTTGTTTCAGGAAATTACAGAAGAGATGATGTAAGCTCTGAACATGTTTACTCTATTTCATTTATTGAACATCGAACTAACGAAAGTATATCTTATTTACCAACTTAAAAAAACAGATTATTCATTTACAAATCCATTTATAATTGTTGTCACCTGTATTTGTGGTCTTGTATCTGTATTTGATAAGGTAATAGATAGTGCCGTCATTAGAAATTCTAGAATGTTAAAGAAATTTTCAACATCGTAAATTGTCACTATATAATTATAATTAAAGTGATATTTTCTATTTCTGATTGAATGACATCTTGAAAAATACGATAAAACAATTTGTCGTAATAAAATTTTATTGATTTAGACGATACTGGAATTAAATGACGTCCTGACTTGATCAGCTAATATGACGTAATATGTAACCAACCTTTGAAAACCGAAAAAAATCAGTAATTGTTTTTTCTTTTGTTTTGTTTTTGTTTTGTTTTCGCTTTGCTTCAACGAAAACCATTCTCCATCTATCATGTTCTATATACCTCAGATCAGAAGGAATATAAAGCTGTTTTATTGTATACTAAACAAATTGCGAATGTTAAACCCAAGAGACACATATATGATCGTACACGTAACATGTTGAGATGCTAATGTAAATATACACATAGGTTAAACAGTTTACAAAATTAAGGTCAAGTATCACTTTTATTCAAAATAGTGTTTTTGCGTTTTGATTTTTTCGTTTTTGTCTTGTTTTTGTTTTTTGTTTTTGCTTTGTTTTGTTTTGTTTTGATGTAATGTGATGTGATAAGCTTAATAACAAGTAAAGTAATTCTCAAACAGTTCTTCTCGTACGTATTGGTTTTAATTTCTATAATAAACATTTGTCTCAAATCACTTGAGCGTACATTTCAGTGTATTTCAGTATATCTAAGATTTCACATTTGTTACCTAAAGTTACAGCTCACTATCCTGTATGAATACTTATATAATTATAATTTGATCTGATAAAAAGCTCATAAATAATATGATTCGTAATTCTTATGAATAATAAAAGAAATCAGATGATGGTTAGAACTTTGCTTTATTACCTGTCGTAAGAGATAATTGAATTATCAGAGTAAAATTAAGAACCGTATTACGGTATTGGTAACAAGATAATACTCAGCCTGCGCGACAGAACCTGAAGTGTTATATAGATCGGTACAAACCAATATAGGACTTAATGCCATTTCCCAATCATAAAGGCATTATATCCATCACACAGAAATACGAAAGTCTACAGAAGTGTAGTTACCACAAGAAGTTTTCTATAATAATACAAAATACTAAAAGTAACACTTGATCAAAGATTCGTCATTAATGATGGACCATCGGTTTCAGATGTCATATTTATAACTTTTTCTGCGAAAATCAAATAGATATGAAAAATACATCGTAACATTAAGTGAGATTGTTAAACTGTGACATCCTGTAGTTTGACATCCGCTGCCACTTGTTCGCGTGTCCTTGTTCCATAGTCCCCAAGTGACCAGTCCAAAAATGCATTAATTTCTATAGATTTTAACCGCGATATGTGTTATTCATAGTGAATCATCAATATATTGCCGTGAATTTCTATTGTACCACTGACCGTACACAAATGAAACCATAAGGTATTGAATTCCATTTTTAAATGTTTTATACAATGTAAAATCAACACGTTACACTAGATGTACACAAGCAGGTGCATTTGAACTAAAAAAAAAAAACGTAATTATGAAAATGTCGTGTATTTTACTTGTTAATTATATATCATTCTTATAAATAATTCTAGATCAATGGAATGATTGACAGCAACAGTATTTAATGTATACATTGTACGTAAGTCATGAGCCTCATAAAAACATAGATACATAATATTAGAGTTTGGATATAGGTGTAATGTCTGCCATGATCCTGCTGTCTATAACAGGATGTATATAAATCAAATATGTGAAATCATTCCCGTGCATATAGACCTATACATCTCCCGAAAGGTCTTGGTTATCAGTCTGGTTGTATCTGTTAATATATTTATAATACCTTCGTGCATCAACAGGGAGACTAACGCGATAAAGCATAATTCGTCACTGGTCCGTGACAGCTGGAGAACATTATAATGACCTGCTTCTGTTTCATTGCCTTTGACATTAATGAGTCACACAGACCTTACAATTAAATGTATATTGTCACTCTGCCTGTCGTAGTTGACATTTCAGACAATTGGTGTCATAACTCTCGATATGAATCCTTGATTTGGAATACAAGGGAACACAAAAATCTGAAAAAGAACATTAAGAAGACATCAGAACAAACTTGTACAGTCAGTTATCGTGTATATCTTTTCAATACCCACTTAATTAATGTTTAAGTGATTAGTGATGTGCAGGCACTAGTAAACATAGGTATGCCTCATTAAATTCACTTTTCAGAATATATATTGATGTTTGCTTGTGCATTAATGAAGAAGAAACTTAAGCTTATTATGCTCCAGTAATACAGTAAACCGACATTCTTTAGCAGCGGGTAAATAAAGCTATTTCAGCAATATAGCATGTTCATGGTGACTTACTATCGCGATATCTGAACCACTATTCTAAAATTTCAGTGCAAGGTCTGCAATTGATGAAACCCCAAGGAGAATGCCACTCCCAGTGGCTAATTTGACCACGAGAGATAGACTTGCTGTAGAACATATGATGGACATGAACCAGTTAATACAAAGGATAGGATTTTAGTGACCGATGTAGACTAATTTCAGATATTTCCAAGAAAAGTGAGTTAAAGTTGGGAGATTCATAGTTGTCAAAATGACATTTACATCTCATTCATATGACCTACGGTGTTCTTTTATTAGACTACAAGCTTATCTAAAACTATTCTGGTTCTGAATCTACCAGCGATATTTACGTGTGTTTCATTGATTTTGAAACAGTTTTTCTTATAATTTTCATATGTTTTCAGTAAAACATTTACTCTGATAAGTTTAAAAATTCTCAACCCTCGGGACAGCGATAGCACAAAGAAACAACTCTCGTGACAGTGATAACACAAAGACAAACTCTCGTGACAGTGATAACACAAAGACATAACTCTCGTGACAGTGATAACACAAAGAAACAACTCTCGTGACAGTGATAACACAAAGACACAACTCTCGTGACAGTGATAACACAAAGAAACAACTCTCGTGACAGTGATAACACAAAGAAACAAATCTCGTGACAGTGATAACACAAAGAAACAACTCTCGTGACAGTGATAACACAAAGAAACAACTCTCGTGACAGTGATAACACAAAGAAACAACTCTCGTGACAGTGATAACACAATGAAACAACTCTCGTGACAGTGATAACACAAAGAAACAACTCTCGTGACAGTGATAACACAAAGAAACAACTCTCGTGACAGTGATAACACAAAGAAACAACTCTCGTGACAGTGATAACACAAAGACACAACTCTCGTGACAGTGATAACACAAAGAAACAACTCTCGTGACAGTGATAACACAAAGAAACAAATCTCGTGACAGTGATAACACAAAGAAACAACTCTCGTGACAGTGATAACACAAAGAAACAACTCTCGTGACAGTGATAACACAAAGAAACAACTCTCGTGACAGTGATAACACAATGAAACAACTCTCGTGACAGTGATAACACAAAGAAACAACTCTCGTGACAGTGATAACACAAAGAAACAACTCTCGTGACAGTGATAACACAAAGAAACAACTCTCGTGACAGTGATAACACAAAGAAACAACTCTCGTGACAGTGATAACACAAAGAAACAACTCTCGTGACAGTGATAACACAAAGAAACAAATCTCGTGACAGTGATAACACAACGAAACAACTCTCGTGACAGTGATAACACAAAGAAACAACTCTCGTGACAGTGATAACACAAAGAAACAACTCTCGTGACAGTGATAACACAAAGACACAACTCTCGTGACAGTGATAACACAATGAAACAACCCTCGTGACAGTGATAACACAAAGAAACAAATCTCGTGACAGTGATAACACAATGAAACAACCCTCGTGACAGCGATAACACAAAGAAACAACTCTCGTGACAGTGATAACACAAAGAAACAACTCTCGTGACAGTGATAACACAAAGAAACAACTCTCGTGACAGTGATAACACAAAGAAACAACTCTCGTGACAGTGATAACACAAAGAAACAACCCTCTTGAAAGTAAGAACACAAAAACACTTTCTGTCAATACAAAGAGAAAGAGAGTTTTCTATTTGCATATAGTGGCAGTGTGTTGGTAAATTGTTAATAAAACAAAAACTCTTATTGAATTGGATTTGAGACAAACGTTAGTTTGTTTAATACAATGACTGTCTTGTTTAATGTTGATATCACAGATACTAACACGCACACAGCTCGTTACCAGCGATATGTACACAATGCTTTCTAAACTCATGGTAATGATAGTACCGACGATATTTACTGCTTTCCACAACTTTCACCTCTTCATTACAATTTCATCCTGTTCTACTAACACTTCTACAATTGTGTTTGATTTTGTAAAATGCAAAATATAGTTATAACAATCGAAAACACAAGCATCGTTAGTCTGTTGGTTAAGTGTTTGATCAGAAGTTGATATAAATTTTCGAACCAGTTCAAAACCTGGAATATTTTCATCAATCTTGATTTCCTCTCTTCATTCGTGATATAGTTTACATAATGCATACATGTTTAGCAAGCCAAACAGCCTAGTTGACAATACATAAAGGACCTTATCGCTTTTCTGAAGATATACAGAGGCGACAGATAATTACGTACACTGAATTATTTGTAATGAGAAACCGTCTGCCTGTCAATTAAACTGATTTTCTTATAATTTTTAAATAAATGACATTTTAACAACAATTATTTGCTCATTTCCATAAAGACGTAGCGCTAGCTCCAGGCAGAACCTGTTTTCTGATAATTACAGTTAACATTGCATGTAACAGCAATACTTACATCATCAACGCATCCGTTGAAGTACCCATACCGTTCACAGAACCCAATTGTCAATGGCGCATTTCTTGATTCAATTTTTCCTAAAAAAGAAATACAGAAACATTCTAACTTCTCATATCTATTCACTTTTTTAATTTCTTAATTTTCCGACATGCTTATTCTTATCGTTGCAGCAACATTGATATTCAATGTAACCTATTACATAGGCGATTTATATCTAAGTTATATATTTGTTATAAAAAAGATGTCAAGCAATATCATGTGTTTAAGGCATACTCTACCAGTAGTTTCGACAGGTTCCGACTTTCCATTAACAGATGCTATGAAGTAACGTCCGTCATATTGCAGCGTGACAGTGTTCCACTCGTGGGGCTGAAAATGAGGGAAAAGGCAGCGTTTTTAAGTAACAGGGAAAGACCAAATTTGATAACGACACATTGTTGAGTCATAATTACAAGCAGATGTTTTAACTAAGAATGTAGGTGAGTATTCGTAGCTAATTTGAGAACAGAAATAAAAACTCCAATATCTAGTTAATTATATTTCAGTTTTCAATTTGTCTCGGATGTAAGCACACATAGAGTCCTACTGTGGGATGAAACCGGAGTATCCGAAAAAAAAAACCAATATAATTGATCTGGTGATCCTTTCCGTCCGGAGCGAAAGGTGAGTGCGTTACCACTGTTTGTTTGTTTGGTTTTTTTTAATGAGAGTTGCTATCACTATAGATTTCACGATACTTGCCATCAGGAGGATTGTATCTTAGACTAAAGAAATGCAATATATTTTTAAATGCTGTCGTAATGTCGCCTTCTAGACATGATAATTACATAATGACAGCGTTGTACGCAATTGCCTCGTTACCTTAGCACAGTATCGGCTAGATTATCATCAGAGAAATTAGAAACTGACGTGGTGCATGTGACACTCATGGAATCAATCACGTAAGTATAACAGAAACAGGCAGCGAAACACGAAGGAATGTTGACGTGATGGTATCAGGAAAATATCATTACCAAATTGTATACAAAGCATTTGATTCGTGTTGTAGATCAATTCAGCGCCATATTGACCTTCCAATCTGCAGTTTACCAATAAAACTGAAAAAACCTCCAGAGGACTTCGTCATTAACTCGAACAAAAGATCTAGAGGCTAGACGGATCTTAACGATCATTTGAGGTCTATAAATGTTATCGGTCATCTTGTATCATATGCCATGGTAATTATTTTGATTCCAAAGATTACACAGAAGACACTTATGTGACTGGTATTTTTCAGAACGAATTTAGAATAAGATACATTAGAGCCGACTAATTAAGTAAACTGCATTTTACAGCTGTCTTGTCTCTCTAAGGCTCACTTGTGGTGCTTAGGGCCCAAACTGACCAAAAGTATTTAGAATCTAAATGTGAAGGTACACTAACAACATCATTCAATACATTTCGTTATGATCATGTGTCTGTTAACTATAAAAGTCAAGTACATGTGTTTAGTCTTAACTGTGTTACTATCGGAATCAATTAAAATATGGCACGTAACGGCAAACTTGTGCATTCGTAAAGGTTGTACAGAAACACACCAGTGAATGACACTTTTCAGTGCAAATGTAGAATTCGATGGAGCAGACTAAAATGATGAATTAAATTGCATTAAACAGCTGTTTCGTCTTATTAAATCTGCTGTTTCGTCTTAATAAATAAGCTGTTTCGTCTTAATAAATCAGCTGTTTCGTCTTACTAAAACAGCTGTTTCGTCTTAATAAATCAGCTGTTTCGTCTTACTAAATCAGCTGTTTCATCTTAATAAATAAGTGTTGGGAGGTGACTGGGACAAATCAAAACTGACCGGTAAAAGTGTAAGATTCAGTATGAGGAGGTTTACCAGCCCGATAGTTCAATAAATATCAGAATTATCATATGCCTACTAACTGCTAAAGAATGTCAAGCACACATGTATTTTCTCTACGTGAACACCATTTGAATGAATGAAAAGGTGGCATGCATTAAAATTAAACAAGGACACTTTCCGAAGTCGAAACGACTTGACACGGACGACGCACGACGCCGAACAAGAGAACTCCGTAGATCACCAGGAGACTTTTGTCAGCTGACCTAAATAGAAATCCGTATCGTTCTTCGAGAATGATGATTACGTTGCCATTTGATACGCCTCAATACACAACATCACCAACAAGCACAGCACACACAATTGTTAATTAAAAAAATACCTGTGATACATTACTGTTAAGGACACAGACCAACAACAACCAAGACCGATAGTTGTCTCTACCATATCGGAAGGACAAATCAAATCTTAGCACGGAAAGGAATCAAAGGAATCTAGATATCTGGACAAAAAACACAAACAAACAAAAACAAATACGATAATATCTCCAAAATTATTACAATCAAAATGCAATATTTGTTAACGACTTGACTGCAGTAACTTATTGTCGGCTTATATCATGCAGAATCGACATACATAGATAAATTCGCGTCAATATGTCAACACGTATGAGAAATCTGGAAAAAAAATGTTTATAGAAAAAATATAACATTTATATTTATATTGGATTACTAATTCTCAAAAGTATCAATATAAAGTTTTAATGCTAGCTCGTCTAGATGTTCAACCGAACCTTTGTCAAAGTTTCCATTCTTAATATTATGTAAATCTGGGGGATAGTCTTACTGTGGTATTGTTTACGCAAGTAATGGAGAAGATACTTGATAATATGTGGATTGTAAAGAACTCATATGAGCTTTTGACTAATCTTGAACACCCTCTTAAAAAAACAACATTTTTTTCTATAAGAACATTTGATTTTTCCAATCTGAACACCACCTTACCTCATTCTAAACTGAAATAATACCTTACTTATCTTTGTGCTCTTGCTATGAGAGCTTTCTTTCCAAAGAAAAGCGAACAGCGTTACAAATATATAGATGTGAACTATACTGAGTCATTTTTCGTACTCAAATTAATATGTCTAAAGCAAAGAAGAAATAAACATGGGACGAAATCATAAAAAAACCATTGTTCCCCTGTTGGCTTACAGTTTTGTTTCGTGCAAGACTGAATTTATCAAAGAACTTATCAAAAATAGGTCACAAAGCCCTTGTAAAGTCCTTAAATTTCACTTTCAGATATATAGTCGACGTCTTGTCTTTCAATAACAAAGGATTCATTACTTTCGTCCATAGTAAATATCAAACAATATTTAAATTTTGGGACATTAAAGACTCTTCCACATTACCCACTTATCTTAATCTTTTCCTAAAACGATTTTCGTGCAAGATTTCTTCAACTGCCGGATAAGCTCATAACAGAACTGACGAGACTTCAAAAGATGCTTGTTGATGACTATCATGGGGAAGTTGTACGGTAGTCATAGCGATCTGAGAAATATTGATGCTCGTTAGTTTGCTTGTTGATTGCATTGTTGTACACCTTGTTCTCATTTAAGATCATGACATTACTTACTTGGATTGATCAAGGTTAACAAGGCGGGTGTCGACAGTGAAACAGAAGACGCTTACTCTCCCGGAACACCTGGTTTTATTTTCTTTCTGCTTTCAAGGAATACCCAAGGATATTATTCTTTTGATCATATTTTGTCGTGAATTAGAATTTGGATAATGCTTGTATTTAAATGATTGTGTTTCTTTTTTTTTTTCTTTTTTTTTTTCTTTTTTTTTCTTTTGGAAACAAGATACGTGAAAAAAAGTAATTTAAGAAGAAAATACGGTCGCAATGTTTAAAGGAAAAAGCCTTTAGTCAGTGGGATGTATATAAGAGAGGAAATAACTAGATGATCAGGTCAAGACTATAGCAACGGTGGGGTAGAAAACAATATTAGATCAACTTCTCTACAGGGACACAAATCAGATCAACATCTCTACAGGAAACAAGTCAGATCAACATCTCTACAGGGACACAAATCAGACCAACATCTCTACAGGGACACAAATCAGATCAACATCTCTACAGGGACACAAGTTAGATCGACATCTCTACAGGGACACAAGTCAGATCAACATCTCTACAGGAACACGAATCAGACCAACATCTCTACAGGGACACAAGTTAGATCGACATCTCTACAGGGCCACAAGTCAAATCAACATCTCTACAGGGACACAAGTTAGATCGACATCTCTACAGGGACACAAATCAGACCAACATCTCTACAGGGACACAAATCAGATCAACATCTCTACAGGAACACAAGTTAGATCGACATCTCTACAGGGACACAAATCAGACCAACATCTCTAAAGGGACACAAATCAGATCAACATCTCTACAGGGACACAAGTACGATCGACATCTCTACAGGGCCACAAATGACAGCAGTATCTCAGAGAGCGTGTAAATATACCTACGGGACGGTAATTTAGAGTCACTAGGTAATATTGTTATTGATTTTATCAAACACAATGTGTCTCGGTAACGGGCATTTAGAATTATATAGCTATACAAGGTGTCGTGATTAAAGTATGTAACACAAACTATGTAAAATATTTCGCAGTGAAATATTAACGACATTTTTACCGAATTGTTAGATTTGAAATTTTCTCTCAATTTAGATTAATTATATTACTGGTTTTGCGGAGAAAATGGCCAATCTCTCCCAGAGTGCATTTTGGTACCAGACAAGGAGCACCAACGACATTAGAGATGGTGAAAGTTTCCTTCCCTCATGTTGAAATATAAATTTTATCTTTCAGAAAACAAATTACATCATGTGAATAAAGTGTCGGAGCGATTTCAGATGCTCATTTATAACGATAATCACTATTAGATTTCCTGAAGGTTTCATTGTTGTTCACCATGGTCTCTTTGAGAACCTGACATTACTTACTTTAATTGAGTAACATGGTGAGTGTTCTTTTCTCCTTGCACTTTTTAATATGCCACCTTGTTAAACTGTATACTTTGCCCTAGTTTCGTTTCATCGACATGTGAATTTGAATTAAGAATCTGTTGATATGGTGTTTTTTTGTGTTTTTTTGTTTTTTTTTTTTTTGTTTTGTTTTTAATGTTTTTTGTTCTTTATACTTCACTAAACATTTATTGGTTGGTCTGATATCTGTTATGGTACACGTGTACATTTTCTCTATGTTATACTTACATTTATCTCGAAGGCTGTTAGACTCATCTTAGTGTCTGTTTCAATGAAGATAACTAAGTGATTCGTCCTGTTCAGCACAATACCGATGGATGGGTCTCTGAACTCTCCTGTCAACATGTTTGTCTCACAATTGGTTAACAATGGGAATAACTGGTCCCTTTCTTTTACATAAGTCACAAACCTCAACACAATATAAAGACTATATCTGAAGTCATATCCATTATACCGAGGATATCCCATTTTCTGTGATCCATTGAAACATAACACCCCACTACTCAGTGTCGGTTTTAGGTCTTTACTTGCAAAGTGTGCCAAAAAGTTGCCGGACGAATCATCCATACCATAGTCAAAAGTATTAATTAGATCAGGTTTACAACCAGCATCTGTGAAAGAAATGGAAACAAATATGTTATAAAAAGTCAGATAAAACGACGTGCTGTTTGCCATGTATAATGTTGAAATATCGAAAATTATTTAGAAATACACAAGATTGAAATCAAACCGTACATCACGAGAGTTGCAGAGGAGGATTTTAAACGGTTACGTTTCAGATAGAAAGGAAATGAGAAAACTTAAGCCTTTGAAGATGATACCGAAAAAAACTGTAATCGCCGTTGTTTCTACATCATATAAAAAGTGGAAACAAAGTAATGAACAAGAAAAAGCTGTTTGAGCAAAGCAATATTAACATTGTTCTAAAGCTCGAATCAGCAACATGCTATTATAACTTTATGTCAGTAGACGTTAAATAGTAATTAATCATTTCGACAATGTCTTTAAGGTCCTTAGGAAATTCAAGCTAATGTTGCGCCATCTGGAGAAACACGATAACTATGTGCTATCGAATTTTCACAACTTGTGACCGTGGCATGCTTCGTCAGTTTTTTACATTGACGTTAATTAATATGAATGGGTTATGCAGTCTTCTGTTTAAAGCAAATTAAGATAAAGGTAAGAAAATTTTAGAAAGGCTACCTGTTTATCTTAACAAATTACCTTTCGGTTTCGAGGGCACGAAGGTACAAGCGCATGTCACATTGCTGAATAGGGTGCCAAGGGGGCAAGCCATTTTTGCGATAATCTTTCCTTTCTCTACCACCCAGTACATCTTGCTGTTCAGGAGATGTTCTCTGTGTTGACCTTTACAAGCATGGTTTGAAAAATCAATCATGTTAGCATCATGCATTGGTTTTTGTTGCTTTGGTGTGAAGGACGAAGGTAAGTCATTTGCCTGTTGCGTGGGATCCTGAAAAGTAGCGCCCACTGCAGTACCGGTCGATCCTACTGCCACGGCATTTCCATCTACAAGCTTCTGATCTGGAAAAGCGTCCTTTATTTTCTTTGGTGAATTGATGAGTTCTTTGATCTGATGTGCCTGATTAACGGCTTGTGAAGGCTGATTGGGGGAACCCATTAACATTTCCTGAATACCTCCCTCCACAAAGTTATGTAATATAACCCTATCTTTAAGATTCTGTTGAATGACATGGTTTCCACTCATCGGCCTATTCATGTGCTGTGGCTGTTGATTAGATAGTCCTCCAGCGATGTTTCCTGTGACGGGCATGCTATTCAACCTGAAGTCACCAACGCTACCGAGACTCGAGTGAAGATCTGGATTAAGATTCCTCTCTGATGATCCTAGTCGAAACATTGCACCGCCAAGACCCATGTCGGGAGCAGCGGACCCTTCAACAACAGGACCATTCACAAGTCTTCCCGAATTCCCTGGTTCTGTGTTGCTAGTGCTCGTTCCGAAAATATCTGATATAGGTGTTGGAGAGACATTACCCGACTGTTGTAGACCTGTGGGAAATGAAATCAAAATTTAAGTATATTTGATATATGATAAACGTTCTTATTATCAGCGACAAAACCAGAGAAGGAAGATGACAACAGTGATGTTATGGCAAATTGCGTGATTGCATAGAGACACGCATGAGGTGGATGAAACGAACGTTAGTCAAAGTGACATTGTAGAAGAAAAAAACAAGCCTTTTATGTGAACATAAGAACACAATTATAATCTAAACCCGAATTCAATAAAACTAGGGTAAAATATGAACAAAAGACACATTTTAGTACAAATTTAGAATAAGATAGAACAGAACCAATGAATAAATTAAACTGCATAATAGAGCTAAGAGCCCAATCGTTTTATATAGCAGGCAAGTGATGAAAATCAAAGGTGTTCGAAAAAACTGTCCAAATGTAGGTGGGGAGGAGACCTAGCTTTGATGGAACATTAGAAATAAGTATATATCAAGCAAAAGACTGTTACGACCACCACGTTAACGTGTATCTGTTAATTGTTATGAAATTGTTCACAAACTCGCTTAAACACTCGTCGAAGTGTATTGTTCGATGCTCTAAGTTACCTAAGCGTGTTTTATAAGTGATACGATATTAAATCAACTTTTATTGTTACCATGCTAATAAAAATGAATTATTCATTAAAAATTCATTTAAACGGTATTTGACAAGGTAAGGTCACCGTGTCAAACAACTAAATAGCTTACTTCTCTCTCATATTAACGAGAAAAGTTGCAGAGCGTGACAGTAACGGTTGACAAAAGGTAGATAGCTACGCTCACAAAGAGCACCTTGTTGTTTGTGAATTAATACATACAGATGTAGGATGGACCACATCACGATCTTCTTTACCGTGTAACAGAGAACAAAAAAAAACCGAAATCAATTTACGTTATGCAACACTTCTGATACTATTCATTTTTTCATATACATGAATGTATCATACGTGCATAATATAAATAGTTTTCATACACTGAAGAATTAATTAACTGGGTGATATTAATACTCACCATTAATAGTTCACATTACAGACACGGTCACCATAAAGAGAATTTCAAGTGGGAGTTATTCCTGCTCAATGAAAGATACGAACTGATCTGTTGAACAGTGAAATCACTTTTACATAACAATTACTATGAGAAATCGAACGAGAACGCATACATAGTCACGATATAAAATTAATGGAAAGTGACGGAATATAGGTTGATATAAACCTCAATCAGCGCCCGCCACATACATCAATCCTAAATTTAATTAATTTCACGCCGTCCTAGTGAAAGCCGGTATATTGTCAGCAAACTGACAAGTTCATCGAGTACAACATATTGAACACAGACAACGTCAGGGGTGAAAAGAGTTGTTTTACATGTCATTCATATTGATAGACTACATAGCCGAAGTTTTATCAATATTACTGATTGGTCAGATTCACATCTTTTGGCATGTAAATTGGTCAATCTTCATATTTATATAGCTGTATTAATGTAATCAGATTTGAAAGTTTTATTCTGTTCATCGAAGGCAAAAATATTCGTTAACACCTTACTGTCAAAGCAATAAAAGGAGCCTTTCACTAAAAGTTCACTTTGTTTAATCATTAATTAAATGATACCACTGCTTTGTTCCTTAGGGAGTTTACCCTTGCGATATAATATACAAAAACAGTCACCAATATGATTTAAGTTCAGGTGACAATTTTGTTGTTTCTTCTGATCCTACACACCTGTTATGCTAATGTATGGTTTGTTCTTTATTCCTCATTAAGTGTCAGTTACTGGTTTTTGTGTAGATTGTATTTACAGGAATATTTTCATAACATTGTTTTATACAACAAAGATATAGATGCTATAATAGATAGACGCGGAGTTAGCTATCTTTACTGTACATACCCTTTTTCTTAATGAGGACGGCGGGATAATAACACATTGGCCATAAATGAAGAACCATACACAGTATGTTGAAAGCACTAAAACACAGAGTTTGCCTTTCGACCAGACCTAATTGTATATGTATGTTATTTACACTTAGCAAATAATTTATCAGATCGGCGGGAAAATAAATCTTTTTTGTGGAGAAAAAAAAATTAAGGTTTTAAAGTTTTTAAGAGTAATGATACCAGGGAGGTCGGCTATTAAAGTTAAATTAATCAAAATAAATGTCAATGTTTTGTAAGATTTATATAATTGTCATAAAATTTACACAGAGTTGTGTTGACGCCAAGGAAATGAATATCTTATCCAATGTTAATACATATGTAACAGTATTTTCTATTCATCGAACTAAACTTTAAAGCGTGAAAGCAATAAATCAAAAGTATGTTTGACAATTTAACATTAATCAAAGTTAAAACAGCATAGATATATGCGATATATACGTTTGATAAATATTAAGAATGATATTTCTTCTAACATTCAATCTGTTAAGACGCCCTATGTCTACATAGCACGAACTCTAGTGTAGACAGGAATGATACATTTGCATACTTTATTTCAACAGAAAACAAAAATAGAATTTCTTATGATAAATATGTCATGACGTCAACACACGAAGACAACAGCTAAAAGTAACTTAAACTTTAAAGGAACTTTAAAGGAGGTTTAATTAAAACTAATTAATCAAACTAATTTAGTTAAATACGTTGGCTTATCTAATCACAAACACTATTGAAGAGCGTAGTTTATTTGTGCATCTTTTGATGAAAATTATTGGGAAATGTTATGGTCGTCATAGTGATGTCATTGAGAAATGTTCTATTTCTTTTTTGCGATATGATGTTGGGCGTGTTTGCTATGCTCGTTAGTTTGCCTGTTGGCTACGTTGTTGTATTCCTTGTTCTTCTTTGAGAACATGACATTACTTACTTGGAATGACCACGGTTTACATGGAAGGTGTCATCAACGAAGCAGAAGATGCTCACTCCATCAAAACACATGGTCTCATTCTGCGTGTACTTTTCCAGGAGTCTCTTTGTAATCTATTTTTTTCATATTTTGCCCTACTTTTGTTGCATTTGAGTTTGAATTATAATTGTTGACATGTTACTTTTAAATTCTGTTCTCAACAGGAATGTGCTTACTGATAATGACTTGGATGTTCTTCAGGATTGGCTCACTAATGATTACTTTGATGTGGAAGAGGATGTCACACTTTCTATACAAAAGATGGTGTGAGTTATCAAACACTCCTGATTTAGATTCACGTTTTATGAGGATTGTAACAACAATTCTAGTGGGATTGTCCAATTTCTTAAGTTCTTTATGACTTAAAAGCTACTGACAATGAAAAGGATGCTTTTGTTTCTTTATGTTGTTTTTTTTCTCACCAATATATATATCAGAAGCACAGTCAATGGGCCAATCATATTGAAAATGTATGAATAAGTTACAAAATTATCTTATTGTGAAGACGAAAACAACGTTTGTGTAGATGATATCACCATAACATAATTAATCTTGACAACCTTGTCTATCTTTGATGATATCCAACTTGTCATAATACTACGCGTACTCCTGACCATTGAAAATGTAATTTTAATAATGTTACTGATGGTGAATATGATAATTCATTCCAAGAGAAACAAGCCATCATATGACCTTTATATATTTCATCTTTTTGAAGAAATATTTCTAATGAAGCATTGTTATCAAAAAGAAAACAAAAAGCAAGGAATATCACAACATAGGATTGTACAATACACAGGAAGAAAAAAACACTCTCCACTCATTTACAATGATGAAAAAGATACTGTAAAGACACTAGTAACAAGTAACGTGGTACACTTGTAACTGAACACTAGTAACAAGCAATGTGGTGCACTTGTAACTGACTAGTAACAAGCAATGCGGTACACTTGTAACTGACTAGTAACAAGCAATGTGGTACACTTGTAACTGACTAGTAACAAGCAATGCGGTACACTCGTAACTGACTAGTAACAAGCAATGTGGTACACTTGAAACTGACTAGTAACAAGCAATGTGGTACACTTGAAACAGACTAGTAACAAGCAATGTGGTACACTTGTAACTGAACACTAGTAACAAGCAATGTGGTACACTTGTAACTGACTAGTAACAAGCAATGTGGTACACTTGAAACTGACTAGTAACAAGCAATGTGGTACACTTGAAACTGACTAGTAACAAGCAATGTGGTACACTTGTAACTGAACACTAGTAACAAGCAATGTGGCACACTTGTAACTGACTAGTAACAAGCAATGTGGTACACTTGAAACTGACTGGTAACAAGCAATGTGGCACACTTGTAACTGAATAGACAAGTCTGATAACCGAAAAAATTCACTATGCATAAGTTTACATACTTATAATAAATCTTCAAGATGCATTGAAAAAAAATGAATTAACTAAAATCAAGCCTAACTTTAGATGTAATTGAAATGAATCAATAAAAGAAAAAATATACATCAATATGCTTACAATATCAAGCGTTTCATTATAATACACCAAAACACTCCGCTTTCTCCTCTTTTTAATTAAATGCAAACTTCACAGCATTTTCATAATTCATACAGTACTCGCCACAGCAATTCAGACCTTTTCATAAACGTAATTAGTAATCATGATGAGGTGGTGTTACATTAGACACATTAATAAGTAGATGACAGGGGTTTTAAATAACGGGTTGTAATTTAGGAACTATGTTTAATTTGTGCCATTTTATAAGACAAGTAATATGTTAAGAGAAGTCCAGTAGCGAGATCGTGACTAACAGCGTTAGGACACTGCTGTATAAGGTCATCTCCACACACTGAATCTTGATGGATGCACTAGATTATTAACTTTAACAAGAAGACTATCAAGGATCAAAAAAAAAAAAAAAAAGAGAAAAGAGCACATGACACATCCTTATACCCTCTCATAACTTACAAGTAAGGATTTCTTTGTTTTGTTATTTTGTATTCCACCTTTTTACTATAATAGCACACAGTTGTTGCACTGATAATAATATCATATTACATAAGTTTGAATTATTATATTATTTACATTAAAACATCAAAGATTAAATTGATTATAAAATTAGATTCAAAAGTGAATTTACTTTATCCATTTTTAATAAAAAAGAAAATTTTACTTTGATGTAAGAAAACACTTACCTGGTTTAACAATGGCAAACAATAAAAGGAAAACGAAAAGGTAGCAGGTCTCCATCTTGTCCAAATACTTTTACAGTGACAAAATGTGACAACCTCTGAACACAAAATCTGACTAATTACGAAGGTCTTGATAACGTATACCTCCGCTTAAGAAAGTAGCTCCTTTTCGTCGTTTGGTTTTTATTAGAATGCAATTTCAGTTACGAATATGTTTACATCAATCATTAAAAAGATATTAATTAGGAATCACGCCTTAAAAATCAATATGTAAACAGAAGCTGGTTTTACTGTCCCAATGTCACACAGGTCAAGTCACGAGAATCTATTTGCATATCACACAATTGCAATTTATGACGTCACTTGACAGGCGTGACATTTTTTCATTATGGTAATTATTTATCTACGTTTTTACATTTACCATTACGTACAATACGAAGGTGTAATTATTCAAAGACAAA
The DNA here is from genome assembly GCF_031769215.1 of Ylistrum balloti. NCBI lineage: Eukaryota > Metazoa > Mollusca > Bivalvia > Pectinida > Pectinidae > Ylistrum > Ylistrum balloti. The sequence goes on from NW_026782218.1 coordinate 362,958, forward strand.
CATAATTAAATGGAAATGTACACACAGAAGGATTGTAATGAATCATAACAAATGGAATATATAAACGTTTGTGTTAATTGATATTAGTGATAGGAATCTTAATTTTTAAGCTTTTCTTTCAGAAGATTAACGAATCGTGAGAACAAAAGGAATGGTAGCTGTTTTAGTATGAACCAATAAAAACATACGTGTCGTTAAAAAGTAAAAGTGCACAAATGTAAACAGATAAAAAGTGAGATTTTCTCTTGATCTGTCAAAACAAACTTTATTTATTTCACAACTGCGACACAATAATTACACTTATCACTTGTGTCGACTCGATGGAAGCTTGCAAGGAGGCTTAAAGAGGGAGAAAACCCACATGGTCGGGCAGGTGACTACGTACATTTGTCCCATCCGAATGGAGCCCCAGATGAAAGGGCGAGTACGTTACCACTTCGATATTCAAACCACCAAGGAGTGAAATGTTACATTTATCCTACAATGTATTATATGTAACATTTATCCTACAATATATTATATATCACATTTATCCTACAATATGTTATATGTAATATTTATCCGACAATACATTATATATCACATTTATCCTACAATATGTTATATGTAATATTTATCCTACAATATATTATATCTAGCATTTATCCTACAATATGTTATATGTAATATTTATCCTACAATATATTATATCTAGCATTTATCCTACAATATATTATATGTGACATTCATCCTACAATATATTATATTATATCACTCATTCCATAAAGTTAGGTTTTTTTTCATTTTAAAGTTGCTAGTATCTGCGAAGTCCGTAGAAGATCCAATGACCCTTTCTCTCGTAAAGTCTTTGTGTTTAGACATAGCGTGCATGGTTCAGTTCACACAAGCATAAGTTCACAATATTAGTATTGCTTCCATTTCTGTAGTTTCTTACTTGTTCATGCAGTCTTTCCAAGAAAAGAACGTACGGCTTATCATGCTTCAGTATTACCAGATTGCCTATTTATGATATTACAAGAACCTCCCACGGTTATCGCTGACTCGTCTAGCCATTCAAGCAAACATTTTGCAAAGCAACCAATCATCAATTTTGGTAAATGTGGGTAAGTCTTTTTACGATACCATTCATTCAGGCAGCGGAATAAATGGTATATGGATTTTAAAGAAATCCAAAAAGATATTGTCTGATGGTCAAGACCCTCTTCTCCAAAAACAATTTCTGTAAGAAAATTTGCTTTTCCAACTCTGTACGCCACAATACCCTATTATAAATTGAAAAAAATGCCTCCGTTCTCTTGATATGAGAGCTTTCTATTCCAAGAAAGACGAACGGCAGTATAAACATTTATTTGCGAACTGCACTGAAATGATTACACGTATGTAATGAAAAATAGGTCCAAATCAAAGAAAAAATATACTGAGGACGATATCATCAAAATGATCGAGTTTCTGGCTGACATCTTTGACGGGTAAGTTTTCAATATTTATATAGCAACAACCTTGGATCCCCGAACAAAAAGTACTTAGATGTCAGTTAATTCGATATTCAAGGGCCTGTTCCCATTATCACGATTTTCATGCTAGACGTCGTCAAACTCGTAACACGGGGTTTCAAAAGATGCAGGTTGATGAGAATTATGAGGAAGTTTTATGGTCGTCATAGTGATATCATTGGGAAATATTCTATTTCTTTTTGTGATATGACGCTGGACTTATTTGTTATTCATTAGTTTGCCTGTTGGTTGCGTTATTGTATACCTTGTTCTTATTTGAGAACTTGGCATTAATTGCTTGGATTGACAAATATTTATATGATGGATGTCGTTGATGAAGCAGAAGACGCTTACTCTTCCTGAACACCTGTTGTAATTTTTCAGGAGTCTCTGTGGATTTCTTTCTTTTGTTCGTACTTTGCTCTACTTTGGTTAAATCTGAATTTAGATTATGATTATGTTGCCATGTTGGTATTTTCTTTTTGCTTTAGTTTGCTTCAGTTCTCAACAGAAATGTGCCTACCAATGGTGACTTTGTAGAAGATAATGCACCACTTTCTATGTGAAAGGTTGAGTTAATTTGTGTGTTTTTTTCAAGCAATTCTGGTTTAGATTCAAACGCGATAACGCGTGATGAGGATTGTGACCAACAATTTAATTGTGATCGTGTCATTTCTCAAGTTCTGTATGACCTGTAGGCTACGGAAAAGTTGGTGAAAAGTTACAGAAAAGCGTTGTTGAAACTATTATAAGATGGCTTTACTTCATATGTTTCTGAGCCCCTGTGTAAAAGAAACTTGATTTCTTACATGTCATTAGATTCAAGCCTATGGCTTGTCATGTTTACAAAAATATTAATCTCTAGCACTTGATTTTTATTTTATTTCATTTTCATCTGATTATTGCAAATGGTCATTTATACAATTTCAGTCCATATGCCAAGAGGGAAGGTACCCGTATATAGGAAGAAATACAGTAGGTTTGAGGCGGTCAAGGTATGCAACAACCTTGCAAAATGACTATAGAAAGGTAGAGAACATAATTTTTGTTTTATCGTTTCAGCTCATTTAATCTGGCAGCGATTGTAGTATATTTTTGAACTCGCTATATGTATGCTTTCGTTCTTTTTTATTTTATCTATATATTTATTCGCTTTTTCACGTACTTTATAAATCTGTGTTTTTGTGTATTCTGCTTTTAGACCAGAATCATGATATCGTAATGATTAGATGTATGATAGATGGCGCTTTATCTAGTAAGTCTAGTCATCATGCTGTTTGAACTTTGAATTCCAGAGGCTGAACGTCGTTTGCGGTCAGAAAATCACGACAGACTCTGGCAACATGCGGTCGAGCATTGTCTTGCTGGAAAATTAGGTTACGTCTGAGAAATGGAAGGAAATGTGGTTGGAGGATCTGGTCTCTGTACAGAACGGCATTGAGGTTTGGAATCAGGACCACTAAGGGTGCTTTTACTCCATAGTTGATGCCTCCCTAAACCATTACAGAAGGCCCACCGAATCTATCGCGTTCAACTGCGCATGCGTAGACAAAACGCAAACCGCATCTGCGATATACCCGGTGGACATAACACGTCTCCATCGACATTCTCAATCCTTACCCCTTGCCCTATTATAGTTTCCATCCTTACCCCGTGCCCTATTATAGTGTCCATCCTTACCCCTTGCCCTATTATAGTGTCCATCCTTACCCTGTGCCCTATTATAGCGTCCATCCTTACATCGTGCCTTATTACAGTGTCCATCCTTACTCCTTGCCCTATTATAGTGTCCATACTTACCCTGTGCCCTATTATAGCGTCCATCCTTACATCGTGCCCTATTATAGTTTCCATCCTTACCCCGTGCCCTATTATAGCGTCCATCCTTACCCCTTGCCCTATTATAGTGTCCATCCTTACCCTGTGCCCTATTATAGCGTCCATCCTTACATCGTGCCTTATTACAGTGTCCATCCTTACTCCATGCCCTATTATAGTGTCCATCCTTACTCTGTGCCCTATTATAGTGTCCATCCTTACCCTGTGCCCTATTATAGTGTCCATCCTTACCCCTTGCCCTATTATAGTGTCCAGCCTTACCCCTTGCCCTATTATAGTGACCATCCTTACCCCGTACCCTATTATAGTGTCCATCCTTACCCCTTGCCCTATGACAGTGTCTATCCTTACCCCGTGCCCTATTATAGTGTGCAGCCTTACCCCTTGCCCTATTATAGTGTCTATCCTTACCTCTTGCCCTATTATAGTGTCTATCCTTACCCCGTGCCCTAATATAGTGTCCATCCTTACCCCATGCCCTATTATAGTGTCCATCCTTACCCCATGCCCTATTATAGTGTCCATCCTTACCCCGTGCCCTATTATAAGACTCTTTTCTGTATGGGTATGTAGGATAGGGATATTCCATCCGAGGGGTCACAAAATATGGTAAAACCCGAGGCTTGCCGAGGGTTTTTACCGCATTTTGTGATCCCGAGGGTGGAATATCCCTATCCTACAAACCCATATAGAAAAGAGATTTTTTTCTCTCATTTCTAATCTCATATTATCACATATTTGCACTCACCTCGCGGTAGCCAGCACTGGACGCCGCCATTTTTCAGAATTCTATATTTTTTTCATTGGGTTATATACTTAAAAAAATTGCTGAAATAGATTCTTCATCCCCGAATTTAGCAAACTGTGTTTGCGGTCGAAAACATAATATGGAGTGTGAATGTAAACATCCAACGTCAGTGTTTAACTGTATTTCTTCAAGCGGGCCGCGTCAAATACCCTGTCAAATATGTCACCCAGAGACATGCATACGCGTTCAAATATAGTGCCTTAAAACACGCAATAAAACAACACTTTTCTTTTAAATATTTACTATTGTTCAATGTATAATATATCATAAACACATTTAACATCTTTGAACATGTTGGTCAAGTTATTAATACTACTTTACTGTTAATAGTAATCTTATAAATCTTACACATTTATGAATGGAATTCTTGGTTTGCTTCTGAGATGACGTCACTTACGTCACACATTTCGCGCCATACCGACAGGAGGAAAGTTAGTCACTGTCACTTCAAACACACATGGACGACGGCGGAAAGGTTGGTGATGTTGATATTTATAGAACAGTTTTGTAACTACGACCCTGCAAACAACGACTCCAATCGACTGCGTGTTGGTGGATGAAGCGGTTGACGAGGACATAGTCGATGAGTGCGAGGGAAAAAAAACTATGAATTACTCCGCGCGCGAGGCTTTATTACACAGGCGCCTGTGTAATAAACGTCTATCATGACCATGTTTATTACCCTGGACAGGCCTATCTGACACAGGTGTAAATGAGAGAATATAGTGTCCATCCTTACCCCGTGCCCTATTATAGTGTCCATCCTTACCCTTTGCACTATTATAGTGTCCATCCTTACTCCTTGCCCTATTATAGTGTCCATCCTTACCCCGTGCCCTATTATAGTATCTATACTTACCCCGTGTCCTATTATAGTGTCCATCTTTACCCCGTGTCCTGTTATAGTGTCTATCCTTGCCCCTTGCCCTATTATAGTGTCCATCTTTACCAATTGCCCTATTTTAGTGTCCATCCTTACCCCTGGCAGTATTATAACTTCCATCCCTACCTATAGCTTATGTCTTTATCTAAATCCCTGTTCTAGTTCTTATCCCTTTCCTGTCTATATAAAGTATCTTCAGATATGCAAACAAACGGAATCAAATATCATATTCGAGTAGCTTTCTCCCTCATTAAAACCAAGTCCTTACTTTGTTATTTTAATGAAAATCGAAACATTTACGAGTTGTGTTCCAATATGCACTGCTTTTTAATTGTTCTTTAATGCCGAATTATTAGCAATGAGTTGCCCTGATTGATCCGTCATTATATTTACGAAATCTGTTATAAAACATCGAAGATGCCGAGATGTTAACAGAAGTCAAATTAGATGAAAGTAAGGTCAAACAACATTATGCTTGGATAAAATAATGAATTACACGTTAACACTGAAAATCCTCAAGAAGGATAAAACTACCTGTTCCGGAAGATTAAGCGTCTTTTGTTTCTTGGTCAAGGAAACTGTGTTATGTAACGTTATTAATGAGAAGCAGGCACAAACGACTGGGCCACCTGGCAAACAAATAAGTATCAAACATCTCTTACTTAATGTCACATAAGAGGTCATTACGATGACTTTTCCATTAACTTGTAAACACTCTTTTCTCATTCTTTTTTCAGAGTTTGTTTGCTAGGTTTCTATCAAATTCTGGTAATTAAGTATTCGGACGAATCCCTTGCTAATAAAATTACTGTTTATTTGTCCGTTTTCAATCAAATCGTGATAATTCAGTATTTGGACCAAACCCTTAATACATATTTACGTAATTATTTTGAAATATAAACACTTACCTGTATACGTGTGACCTTACGATCCTGTAAATCATGACTTAATCACCTTGAACTTTTAACCATAATTCTCTTAGGAATAACCCTTTTTTTCTTTTTTTTTTTAGATAAACCATTCTTTCGTCGACTTCAGGTTCGTATGTCTGTTTTGTTAACATGTCTTCAATTCCCCGGTGAATTGTGATAAACACAGGAGCAGATGTTCTATAATCACTATCACTATCGAGATTTTGACATTTTCTTTGAGCCATGTTTGGTTGGGTTCATAGCATTACTGACCTAATTCACAAGTCCTTGGAAGACGAGACAGCTGTAGGAGGCAATTTAATTAATTGCTTGGCTCTACGGTGCCTACGGTGTCTAAAATAAGAATGTCGTTAAATCATACTAAAAGCAGTGTTTTTTTTTACAATATACATTAACATTTAGATTAGTTATGAATAGCTGTATATTGATCAAAATGATTTTACTACTGTCCTTGTTCTCCGACCTGACCTTATTTGTCAAACTGACTTCAAGAGTGTCCGATCGTATCCAATCAAACCATACTGATCACACTAATCACATCGGTGTCCGATCGTCTCTTACCTAATTATACTGATCACACTGGTTATAGTAGTGTCCGATCGTCCCTTACCTAATCTTACTGATCACACTAGTTATAGTAGTGTCCGATCGTCCCTTACCTAATCTTACTGATCACACCGGTTATAGTAGTGTCCGATCGTCTCTTACCTAATTATACTGATCACACTGGTTATAGTAGTGTCCGATCGTCTCCAATCAAACCATACTGATCACACTAATCACATCGGTGTCCGATCGTCTCTTACCTAATTAAACTAATCACACTGGTTATAGTAGTGTCCGATCGTCTCTTACCTAATTATCACACTGATCACACTGTCTCCAATCAAACCATACTGATCACACTAATCACATCGGTGTCCGATCGTCTCTCTCTGATCACACTAATTAAACTAATTAATCACACTGGTTATAGTAGTGTCCGATCGTCTCCAATCAAACCATACTGATCACACTAATCACATCGGTGTCCGATCTCTTACCTAATTAAACTAATCTCTCCAACCTAATCCATCGTCTCTTACCTAATTAAACTAATCACACTGGTTATAGTACTCGTCTCCAATCACACTGGTTATCACATAGTGTCCGATCGTCTCTTACCTAATTAAACTAATCACACTGGTTATAGTAGTGTCCGATCGTCTCCAATCAAACCATACTGATCACACTAATCACATCGGTGTCCGATCGTCTCTTACCTAATTAAACTAATCACACTGGTTATAGTAGTGTCCGATCGTCTCCAATCAAACCATACTGATCACACTAATCACACGATCGTCTCTTACCTAATTAAACTAATCACACTGGTTATAGTAGTGTCCGATCGTCTCTTACCTAATCACACTAAACTAATCACACTGGTTATAGTAGTGTCCGATCGTCTCCAATCAAACCATACTGATCACACTAATCACATCGGTGTCCGATCGTCTCTTACCTAATTAAACTAATCACACTGGTTATAGTAGTGTCCGATCGTCTCCAATCAAACCATACTGATCACACTAATCACATCGGTGTCCGATCGTCTCTTACCTAATTAAACTAATCACACTGGTTATAGTAATCGTCTCCAATCAAACCATACTGATCACACTAATAATCACACTGGTTATAGTAGTGTCCGATCGTCTCCAATCAAACCATACTGATCACACTAATCACATCGGTGTCCGATCGTCTCTTACCTAATTAAACTAATCACACTGGTTATAGTAGTGTCCGATCGTCTCCAATCAAACCATACTGATCACACTAATCACATCCGTCTCTTACCTAATTAAACTAATCACACTGGTTATAGTAGTGTCCGATCGTCTCCAATCAAACCATACTGATCACACTAATCACATCGGTGTCCGATCGTCTCTTAATTAAACTAATCACACTGGTTATAGTAGTGTCCGATCGTCTCCAATCAAACCATACTGATCACACTAATAATCTAATTAAACTAATCACACTGGTTATAGTAGTGTCCGATCGTATCTTACCTAATTACACTAATCACACTGGTTATAGTAGTGTCCGATCGTCTCCAATCAAACCATACTGATCACACTACTCTCATCGGTGTCCGATCGTCTCTTACCTAATTAAACTAATCACACTGGTTATAGTAGTGTCCGATCGTCTCCAATCAAACCATACTGATCACACTAATCACATCGGTGTCCGATCGTCTCTTACCTAATTAAACTAATCACACTGGTTATAGTAGTGTCCGATCGTCTCCAATCAAACCATACTGATCACACTAATCACATCGGTGTCCGATCGTCTCTTACCTAATTAAACTAATCACACTGGTTATAGTAGTGTCCGATCGTCTCAATCAAACCATACTGATCACACTAATCACATACCTAATTAAACTAATCACACTGGTTATAGTAGTGTCCGATCGTCTCATAACAAAGCTAAACTGATCACACTAATCACATCGGTGTCCGATCGTCTCTTACCTAATTAAACTAATCACACTGGTTATAGTAGTGTCCGATCGTCTCCAATCAAACCATACTGATCACACTAATCACATCGGTGTCCGATCGTCTCTTACCTAATTAAACTAATCACACTGGTTATAGTAGTGTCCGATCGTCTCCAATCAAACCATACTGATCACACTAATCACATCGGTGTCCGATCGTCTCTTACCTAATTAAACTAATCACACTGGTTATAGTAGTGTCCGATCGTCTCCAATCAAACCATACTGATCACACTAATCACATCGGTGTCCGATCGTCTCTTACCTAATTAAACTAATCACACTGGTTATAGTAGTGTCCGATCGTCTCTCCAATCAAACCATACTGATCACACTAATCACATCGGTGTCCGATCGTCTCTTACCTAATTAAACTAATCACACTGGTTATAGTAGTGTCCGATCGTCTCCAATCAAACCATACTGATCACACTAATCACATCGGTGTCCGATCGTCTCTTACCTAATTAAACTAATCACACTGGTTATAGTAGTGTCCGATCGTCTCCAATCAAAAAATACTGATCACACTAATCACATCGGTGTGATCACTAATTAAACTAATCACACTGGTTATCGGTGTCCGATCGTCTCTTACCTAATTAAACTAATCACACTGGTTATAGTAGTGTCCGATCGTCTCCAATCAAACCATACTGATCACACTAATCACATCGGTGTCCGATCGTCTCTTACCTAATTAAACTAATCACACTGGTTATAGTAGTGTCCGATCGTCTCCAATCAAACCTTACTGATCACACTAATCACATCGGTGTCCGATCGTCTCTTACCTAATTAAACTAATCACACTGGTTATAGTAGTGTCCGATCGTCTCCAATCAAACCATACTGATCACACTAATCACATCGGTGTCCGATCGTCTCTTACCTAATTAAACTAATCACACTGGTTATAGTAGTGTCCGATCGTCTCTTACCTATTTATACTGATCACACTGGTTATAGTAGTGTCCGATCGTCTCTTACCTAATTAAACTAATCACACTGGTTATAGTAGTGTCCGATCGTCTCCAATCAAACCATACTGATCACACTAATCACATCGGTGTCCGATCGTCTCTTACCTAATTAAACTAATCACACTGGTTATAGTAGTGTCCGATCGTCTCCAATCAAACCATACTGATCACACTAATCACATCGGTGTCCGATCGTCTCTTACCTAATTAAACTAATCACACTGGTTATAGTAGTGTCCGATCGTCCCATACTGATCACCATAATCTGGTTTACTGATCACACTAATCACACTGGTTATAGTAGTAATCACACGATCGTCTCTTACCTAATTAAACTAATCACACTGGTTATAGTAGTGTCCGATCGTCTCTTACCTAATTAAACTAATCACACTGGTTATAGATCACACTAGTAGTGTCCGATCGTCTCTTACCTAATTAAACTAATCACACTGGTTATAGTAGTGTCCGATCGTCTCTTACCTAATTAAACTAATCACACTGGTTATAGTAGTGTCCGATCGTCTCTTACCTAATTAAACTAATCACACTGGTTATAGTAGTGTCCGATCGTCTCCAATCAAACCATACTGATCACACTAATCACATCGGTGTCCGATCGTCTCTTACCTAATTAAACTAATCACACTGGTTATAGTAGTGTCCGATCGTCTCCAATCAAACCATACTGATCACACTAATCACATCGGTGTCCGATCGTCTCTTACCTAATTATACTGATCACACAGGTTATAGTAGTGTCCGATCGTCTCTTACCTAATTAAACTAATCACACTGGTTATAGTAGTGTCCGATCGTCTCTTACCTATTTATACTGATCACACTGGTTATAGTAGTGTCCGATCGTCTCTTACCATATTTAAACTAATCACACTGGTTATAGTTGTGTCCGATCGTCTCCAATCAAACCATACTGATCACACTAATCACATCGGTGTCCGATCGTCTCTTACCTAATTAAACTAATCACACTGGTTATAGTAGTGTCCGATCGTCTCCAATCAAACCATACTGATCACACTAATCACATCGGTGTCCGATCGTCTCTTACCTAATTAAACTAATCACACTGGTTATAGTAGTGTCCGATCGTCTCCAATCAAACCATACTGATCACACTAATCACATCGGTGTCCGATCGTCTCTTACCTAATTAAACTAATCACACTGGTTATAGTAGTGTCCGATCATCCCTTACCTAATTATACTGATCACACCGGTTATAGTAGTGTCCGATCGTCCCTTACCTAATCCTACAGAAAACAATAGTGACAGAAGTGTCCGATCGCCTCTGGTCTAACTTTTATCTGATTTTGGTACCATTTGATTCAATTGATGAAACGAAATGGAAGACATAAAAAAATTCCTTACAACTCAGTGACACACGAATAAAGATTTTCTTTCATGTAAAGTCATAGGTAATGGTCTTTTAATTACATGTATTTATCGTTATTCCTAACTAGTTTAGACAAACGTGTTACATTATACGTGTATTACCGGTTTAGTATCGTTTTAACTTTGTGCACGGAAGATAATATTTCGAAAATAAAACACCAAAACAGCAAAACTGAAATATAACTCTCTCTTTAGCTTTGTGTAAGAAAGGCATTTCCTTTAACTAAACATACTATAGCAGAGCAAGTTCAATATCCCGAATATAAGATACAACGACAATACCTCGAATATAAAATAGCACAGTAGAACAAGGGCAATACTTGAATCATAAAAAACAAAGGTAGAACGGAAAGAGCAATAGTAAAATGTAGAAATAGAGCAATGACGCTTACTCGAGTATAAAAAACTGTATCAGAAGCGAAACAAGCTTAATGTCACGAATATAAAATAGCACATTAGAACAAGGGCAATACTTGAATCATAAAAAACAAAGGTAGAACGGAAAGAGCAATAGTAAAATGTAGAAATAGAGCAATGACGCTTACTCGAGTATAAAAAACTGTATCAGAAGCGAAACAAGCTCAATGTCACGAATATAAAATAGCACAGTAGAACAAGGGCAATACTTGAATCATAAAAAACAAAGGTAGAACGGAAAGAGCAATAGTAAAATGTAGAAATAGAGCAATGACGCTTACTCGAGTATAAAAAACTGTATCAGAAGCGAAACAAGCTCAATGTCACGAATATAAAATACCGAAGTAGAGTAAATGTATCTGGAGTGTCTTTAGCTATGTGTACGAAGGGAAATAACTGGAGCATGAACTACTACAACAGCACAAATACTCTTGCCTTGTTTCATAGTTAACACTAACTTGTATTACTACAGCAGAACAAATACTCGTGCATTGTTTCATAGTTAACACTAACTTGTATTACTACAACAGAACAAATACTCGTGCATTGTTTCATGGTTAACACTAACTTGTATTACTACAACAGAACAAATACTCGTGCATTGTTCCATGGTTAACACTAACTTGTATTACTACAACAGAACAAATACTCGTGCATTGTTCCATGGTTAACACTAACTTGTATTACTACAACAGAACAAATACTCGTGCATTGTTTCATGGTTAACACTAACTTGTGTTACTACAACAGAACAAATACTCGTGCATCGTTTCATAGTTAACACTAACTTGTATTACTACAACAGAACAAATACTCGTGCATTGTTCCATGGTTAACACTAACTTGTATTACTACAGCAGAACAAATACTCGTGCATTGTTTCATGGTTAACACTAACTTGTATTACTACAACAGAACAAATACTCGTGCATTGTTTCATAGTTAACACTAACTTGTATTACTACAACAGAACAAATACTCGTGCATTGTTCCATGGTTAACACTAACTTGTATTACTACAACAGAACAAATACTCGTGCATTGTTTCATAGTTAACACTAACTTGTGTTACTACAACAGAACAAATACTCGTGCATTGTTTCATAGTTAACACTAACTTGTGTTACTACAACAGAACAAATACTCGTGCCTTGTTTCATAGTTAACACTAACTTGTGTTACTACAACAGAACAAATACTCGTGCATTGTTTCATAGTTAACACTAACTTGTATTACTACAACAGAACAAATACTCGTGCATTGTTCCATGGTTAACACTAACTTGTATTACTACAGCAGAACAAATATCGTGTCTTGTTTTATTGTTAACACTAACATGTACCACTACAAGTACTGGTACATGCACTTCAAACTTTTGAAAAGCATCTCGTATTTAGATTAAAATGTATATTTGTCTTCATTTTTCTGTTAATAGTCGGTAATATTATGTTACATTTGGTTACGTTGCTAGAGATAAATGACATGGAACCTACCCAGAAAACTAGAAATGTCGCGTGAAATAATTCAAGAAAAAAAACAGTAATCACGTGATGAAAAGAGGGCAATGATAACTGAAAAACCAACTCTATGATATATATTGACCCTTAAGTTCAGATAAATCGTTTATCGAAAGATTTCGTAAGTATTTACCAACCACCCATGGTCATAAAGATATATACATGTTCTTATTTGAACAACCAATTACTGAAACTACGACACGACCACTAAATCAGGAAGAGTAATCTCCCTTCGTATGTATTCATTAATAGTCGCACGAAACACGACAGTACAAAATATTGGAGCCTATTACCTGCGTACATTGAAGGGAAGACAACAATATTCATATTTCATGTTAAATGTAACTCTTTTTGTATAAATATAACTTAGTGATTATGGCGCTGAAGACACCAAACGATAGTTAAAATCATTACAACAACCACTGTTCATCATACTTCAATGTACAGCATACATACCCCTAATATATCCCGTTTACTTGGGTATCGATTCAAGAGGAGAAAATATTCCTCATTTCTTTTTTATTTTATTTGTAATGCTCCTGAAGTCATATATGATCACAGATGTGTTAACTTTTGTAGTAAATCACATGTACACAAGCACGGATCTAAATGCAGGTTATGTATCTTGCTTCCGAAAATAATACAACTTGTTTATTTTTTCTACAATACAGGTACATAAATGCAATACCACGTTATAATGGTAGAGAAAAATTCGGTCCAGGAAACATAAACAATTTATCTGATACAAAAGTGTTTCTATCATTGTAGAAAATACTGTATTTGATCAATAATTGAGAATCGCACATTCTACTTTAAGATCGTTTACATGCAGACTGTCTAAAGTACATCTTACCTACGAAGTTTTCACAAACTGATCCCGTGAATCCGTCAGGACATATACAGTAAATCTGGCTATCTTTCACAGAACAAGTGGCACCATGTTCACACGGCGATGACAGAGAACACAGGAAGTCTAGATCTGAAATAACAAAACAGACAGTACTGTTACATAAATAAACTCTTAATACAGACTCAACAACGAGTCACCAAGGTTAATATTAACAAAACAAACACTACTGTTACATAAATAAACTCTTAATACAGACTCAACAACGAGTCACCAAGGTTAATATTAACAAAACAAACAGTACTGTTACATAAATAAACTCTTAATACAGACTCAACAACGAGTCACCAAGGTTAATATAAACAAAATCTTAATACAGACTCAACAACGAGTAACCAAGGTTAATATTAACAAAACAAACAGTACTGTTACATAAATAAACTCTTAATACAGACTCAACAACGAGTAACCAAGGTTAATATTAACAAAACAAACAGTACTGTTACATAAATAAACTCTTAATACAGACTCAACAACGAGTTACCAAGGTTAATATAAACAAAACCTTCATACTGACTCAACAACGAGTAACCAAGGTTAATATTAACAAAACAAACAGTACTGTTACATAAATAAACTCTTAATACAGACTCAACAACGAGTAACCAAGGTTAATATTAACAAAACAAACAGTACTGTTACATAAATAAACTCTTAACACAGACTCAACAACGAGTCACCAAGGTTAATATAAACAAAATCTTAATACAGACTCAACAACGAGTCACCAAGGTTAATATAAACAAAATCTTAATACAGACTCAACAACGAGTCACCTAGGCAAATATAAACCAAATCTTAATACTGACTCAACAACGAGTCACCAAGGTTAATATAAACAAAATCTTAATACAGACTCAACAACGAGTCACCAAGGTTAATATAAACAAAATCTTAATACAGACTCAACAACGAGTCACCTAGGCAAATATAAACCAAATCTTAATACTGACTCAACAACGAGTCACCAAGGTTAATATAAACAAAATCTTAATACTGACTCAACAACGAGTCACCTAGGCAAATATAAACAAAATCTTAATACTGATTCAACAGCGAGTCACCAAGGTTAATATAAACAAAATCTTAATACTGACTCAACAACGAGTCACCAAGGTTAATATAAACAAAATCTTAATACTGACTCAACAACGAGTCACCAAGGTTAATATAAACAAAATCTTAATACTGACTCAACAACGAGTCACCTAGGTTAATATAAACAAAATCTTAATACAGACTCAACAACGAGTCACCAAGGTTAATATAAACAAAATCTTAATACTGACTCAACAACGAGTCACCAAGGTTAATATAAACAAAACCTTAATACTGACTCAACAACGAGTCACCTAGGTTAATATAAACAAAATCTTAATACTGACTCAACAACGAGTCACCAAGGTTAATATAAACAAAATCTTAATACTGACTCAACAACGAGTCACCAAGGTTGATATAAACAAAATCTTAATACTGACTCAACAACGAGTCACCAAGGTTGATATAAACAAAACCTTCATACTGACTCAACAACGAGTCACCTAGGCAAATATAAACCAAATCTTAATACTGACTCAACAACGAGTCACCAAGGTTAATATAAACAAAACCTTACTACTGACTCAACAACGAGTCACCTAGGTTAATATAAACAAAATTTTAGTACAGACTCAACAACGAGTAGCCCAGGCAAATATAAACAAAACAACAGTACCCATATAGAAACATTCAACGATTTACCTTAAAAATATCTTAGTAATAAATCTTTCATGAAATATTGTTCAATAAATGTCTGGAGGAGTTATAAATCATTTTGATTTCATCTTTGTTTTTCGTTGTAATTTAAGATGTATGTAAACTGTATACAATTTGTTTTCAAACTGTAAGTTTGTTTTTATCTGAATTATATTACATCACTTAATGATAAAATGATAAAGTACTATCAGTTATTTTCGATAGAAAAATAAAAAAAAAATAAATACAAAAACATGCTTTTCAATTGAATAATGAGTGAAAAAAAGCATCGTTTTTATTACTGCTTTAAGATACAGTTTAGTTATGAAAAAGACGAGAATAAAAACAAAAAAAAAATGGAAGTTAAACATGAAATTACGAGAAGCTTTTTTGTCAATGAAATCCTTACGGCCTTAAGGCATTTTAACACTTTCATCAATACGATCTCTGGTCACCTCACCCCATTATTTTGACACTTTCATCAATACGATCTCTGGTCACCTCACCCCATTTTTTTGACACTTTCATCAATACGATCTCTGGTCACCTCACCCCATTATTTTGACACTTTCATCAATACGATCACACATCGTGCAGATGACTCTTTATTAACAAGTTAAATTTGGTACATAACTAATGAAAATGAGGTGTTTACACATAAATAGTTTTTGTAGCTAATAAAATAAGGTTACAGCTTTAGGCGCTGAATATTGATAATAAAAAATGAATACCTAGTTAGAATATGTCATTAAAATCTTAATTATTTATTACACGAATGAAATGGACCATGATAAAGATAGCAATAAAACTTTATGGTGTTGAGTTTTGTTGTGTCCTAAAGGGAAATTAACAATGTTTATGATCGTGGAGATATCCATGTTATCAATATTATATATTTATGGGGCTACAATTCATCAGGCTCTTTATACATTTGACGACTATTATATGTGTAATTGTCTGTAAAGAGGCGCCATAAATTTGGAATAAAGACATATATATGAATATTGAGGTTTGTCTGGGATGTTACGTAACAGCTCTATACTGCTGCTTAATTAATTGTTTGGCTCTACTGTATCCGATCTAAAATTCTATTAAAAGGTGATATTCACTTGTCTGGACTTAATTTGGACTGTTGAGGCTATTTTGTCTTTGAGCATGATATTGCCTCTGTGATACAGGAAATATGCATCTGTTTATAAATCTTTATCAAAAGATCATGACGTAAATGTCAGGAACTGAGAAATCTTATGAGTCGTATCTTACAGAAATCTACACATCCAGATTGAAATTAATCGGGCGTTTGAAGCATTCGTCTAAACCACAAGTACATCCGTACACATCAGCATGTACCCATTGACACTCTAGTTATCAGAAACAAGTTTATATAGTGTGATTATGTAGGGAGAATGTTTATATAGTGTGATTATGTAGGGAGAATGTTTATATAGTGTGATTATGTAGGGGAGTGTTTATACAGTGTGATTATGTAGAGAGAATGTGTATATAGTGTGATTATGTAGGGAGAATGTTTATATAGTGTGATTATGTAGGGAGAATGTTTATATAGTGTGATTATGTAGGGAGAATGTTTATATAGTGTGATTATGTAGGGAGAATGTATATAGTGTGATTATATAGTGTGATTATGTAGTGGAGAATGTTTATATAGTGTGATTATGTATGGGAGAATGTTTATATAGTGTGATTATGTGAATGTTTATTTTATGTAGGGAGAATGTTTATATAGTGTGATTATGTAGGAGAATGTGTATACAGTGTGATTATGTAGGGAGAATGTGTATACAGTGTGATTATGTAGGGAGAATGTTTATATAGTGTGATTATGTAGAGAGAATGTTTATATAGTGTGATTATGTAGGGAGAATGTTTATATAGTGTGTTTATGTAGGGAGAATGTGTATACAGTGTGATTATGTAGGGAGAATGTTTATATAGTGTGGTTATGTAGGGAGAATGTGTATATAGTGTGATTATGTAGGGAGAATGTTTATAATGTTTATATAGTGTGATTATGTAGGGAGAATATTTATATAGTGTGATTATGTAGGGAGAATGTTTATATAGTGTGATTATGTAGGGAGAATATTTATATAGTGTGATTATGTAGGGAGAATGTTTATATAGTGTGATTATGTAGGGAGAATGTGTATATAGTGTGATTATGTAGGGAGAATGTTTATATAGTGTGATTATGTAGGGAGAATGTTTATATAGTGTGATTATGTAGGGAGAATGTTTATATAGTGTGATTATGTAGGGAGAATGTTTATATAGTGTGGTTATGTAGGGAGAATGTTTATATAGTGTGATTATGTAGGGAGAATGTTTATATAGTGTGATTATGTAGGGAGAATGTGTATATAGTGTGATTATGTAGGGAGAATGTTTATATAGTGTGATTATGTAGGGAGAATGTTTATATAGTGTGATTATGTAGGGAGAATGTGTATACAGTGTGATTATGTAGGGGGAATGTTTATATAGTGTGATTATGTAGAGAGAATGTTTATATAGTGTGTTTATGTAGGGAGAATGTTTATATAGTGTGATTATGTAGGGAGAATGTGTATACAGTGTGATTATGTATGGGGAATGTTTATATAGTGTGATTATGTAGGGAGAATGTTTATATAGTGTGATTATGTAGGGAGAATGTTTATATAGTGTGATTATGTAGGGAGAATGTTTATATAGTGTGATTATGTAGGGAGAATGTTTATATAGTGTGATTATGTAGGGAGAATGTTTATATAGTGTGATTATGTAGTGAGAATGTTTATATAGTGTGATTATGTAGGGAGAATGTTTATATAGTGTGATTATGTAGGGAGAATGTGTATACAGTGTGATTATGTAGGGAGAATGTTTATATAGTGTGATTATGTAGGGAGAATGTTTATATAGTGTGGTTATGTAGGGGAGTGTTTATATAGTGTGGTTATGTAGGGAGAATGTGTATATAGTGTGATTATGTAGGGAGAATGTTTATATAGTGTGATTATGTAGGGAGAATGTGTATATAGTGTGATTATGTAGGGAGAATGTTTATATAGTGTGATTATGTAGGGAGAATGTGTATACAGTGTGATTATGTAGGGAGAATGTTTATATAGTGTGATTATGTAGGGAGAATGTTTATATAGTGTGATTATGTAGGGAGAATGTTTATATAGTGTGATTATGTAGAGAGAATGTTTATATAGTGTGATTATGTAGAGAGAATGTTTATATAGTGTGATTATGTAGGGAGAATGTTTATATAGTGTGATTATGTAGGGAGAATGTTTATATAGTGTGATTATGTAGGGAGAATGTTTATATAGTGTGATTATGTAGGGGGAATGTTTATATAGTGTGATTATGTAGAGAGAATGTGTATACAGTGTGATTATGTAGGAGAATGTTTATATAGTGTGTTTATGTAGGGAGAATGTTTATATAGTGTGGTTATGTAGGGGAGTGTTTATATAGTGTGGTTATTGTGATTATGTAGGGAGAATGTTTATATATGTAGGGAGAATGTTTATATAGTGTGATTATGTATGGGGAATGTTTATATAGTGTGATTATGTAGGGAGAATGTTTATATAGTGTGATTATGTAGGGAGAATGTTTATATAGTGTGATTATGTAGGGAGAATGTTTATATAGTGTGATTATGTAGGGAGAATGTTTATATAGTGTGATTATGTAGGGAGAATGTGTATATAGTGTGTTTATGTAGGGAGAATGTTTATATAGTGTGATTATGTAGGGAGAATGTTTATATAGTGTGATTATGTATGTAGTGTGGAGAATGTTTATATAGTGTGATTATGTATGGGAGAATGTTTATATAGTGTGATTATGTAGGGAGAATGTTTATATAGTGTATATGTATGTTTATATAGTGTGATTATGTAGGGAGAATGTTTATATAGTGTGATTATGTAGGGAGAATATTTATATAGTGTGATTATGTAGGGAGAATGTTTATATAGTGTGATTATGTAGGGAGAATATTTATATAGTGTGATTATGTAGGGAGAATGTTTATATAGTGTGATTATGTAGGGAGAATGTTTATATAGTGTGATTATGTAGGGAGAATGTTTATATAGTGTGATTATGTAGGGAGAATGTTTATATAGTGTGATTATGTAGGGAGAATGTTTATATAGTGTGATTATGTAGGGAGAATATTTATATAGTGTGATTATGTAGGGAGAATGTTTATATAGTGTGATTATGTAGTGTGGAGAAGAATGTTTATATAGTGTGATTATGTAGGGAAGAATGTATTATATATGTGTTATATATGGGAGAATGTTTATATAGTGTGATTATGTAGGGAGAATGTTTATATAGTGTGATTATGTAGGGAGAATGTTTATATAGTGTGATTATGTAGGGAGAATGTGTATACAGTGTGATTATGTAGGGGGAATGTTTATATAGTGTGATTATGTATGGGGAATGTTTATATAGTGTGATTATGTAGGGAGAATGTTTATATAGTGTGATTATGTAGGGAGAATGTTTATATAGTGTGATTATGTAGGGAGAATGTTTATATAGTGTGATTATGTAGGGAGAATGTTTATACAGTGTGATTATGTAGGGAGAATGTTTATATAGTGTGATTATGTAGGGAGAATGTTTATATAGTGTGATTATGTAGGGAGAATGTTTATATAGTGTGATTATGTAGGGAGAATGTTTATATAGTGTGATTATGTAGGGAGAATGTTTATATAGTGTGATTATGTAGGGAGAATGTTTATATAGTGTGATTATGTAGGGAGAATGTTTATATAGTGTGATTATGTAGGGAGAATGTTTATATAGTGTGATTATGTAGGGAGAATGTTTATATAGTGTGATTATGTAGGGAGAATGTTTATATAGTGTGATTATGTAGGGAGAATGTTTATATAGTGTGATTATGTAGGGAGAATGTTTATAAAGTGTGATTATGTAGGGAGAATGTTTATATAGTGTGATTATGTAGGGAGAATGTTATATATAGTGTGATTATGTATGGGAGAATGTTTATATAGTGTGATTATGTATGGGAGAATGTTTATATAGTGTGATTAGTGTGATTATGTAGGGAGAATGTTTATATAGTGTGATTATGTAGGGAGAATGTTTATATAGTGTGATTATGTAGGGAGAATGTTTATACAGTGTGATTATGTAGGGAGAATGTGTATACAGTGTGATTATGTAGGGAGAATGTTTATACAGTGTGATTATGTAGGGAGAATGTTTATATAGTGTGATTATGTAAGGGGAATGTGTATACAGTGTGATTATGTAGGGAAAATGTTTATATAGTGTGGTTATGTAGGGAGAATGTTTATATAGTGTGGTTATGTAGGGAGAATGTGTATATAGTGTGATTATGTAGGGAGAATGTTTATATAGTGTGATTATGTTTATATACGAACAGGTTAGAGGATAATTTGAGCTGTGTTAATTCATGCAATTTATTTCTTTTCAGAATGATGAATAATATGGCATAGGAAAACACACATGTCACCATAATCATAATCAAAACTCGGAGTACCAAGAGAACAAGGAATCTAACAAGAGAACCAACAGGCAACGTAAACAGCGTCAAACACAAACTAATATAACATTTCCAATTGAGATCACTATGACAATCGTAAAACTTCCCCATAATTTCATTAATCTGCATTTTTTGAAACACTGCGTTATGTGTTTGTCAGTTGATGATCGTGAATATGCGGACAGGCCCTAACCAAAACAGCGTATGGTCCATCTTGTCCGAAGTTATTAAACAAAAACAACATAAAAACAACATAAATCATTTCACTGCTTTAGATTGTTTAGGTTAATAAGCTAGATATATATACGATTCTTCTAAATAAAAAAAATAGATATAATAAGTAAATGAGTACCATTGTTTTTGCCATCTCAACGATTCTTACCTTCTACTGTACGTTGTAAATGCTATTGTAATCTGACAACCAGCGGGGCCGACTAATTAAGGATGAAATATGACACCTGTTTGTAATATAACATACGGTTATGCAATATGAACGACGTTTTAATTGTGCGCTCCGGATACATATTCTTACGTCATGCTAAACAATCATAAAACATGAGCTTGTCATATATGTCTTTGTACCTGATACTGGAGCGTTTACCGCATACATTGTACCAGCTTTGTCATTCAAGGGGTAAAACAAATCATTTTTGCATCGTGGTATCAGTCTTGGTACATTGATCAAACATTTCCATGTTTTTAGTAATGTTATTCTTGTCTGTTATTTTATTCAGAAAGTGACAAAGACATATGAAAAGTAGAAGGACAAAAAGGCCACGTGTTACTTCTTTTGCATCACAGCTATCAGATGAAAAACCTGCTGCAAAATACAACTACGTTAACAGACTAGGAACATCTTATCATAGCATCAGCACCCGAGGAATATCTCGTCATCAACACAAGCTGCAAAATATGATAGTAACAACATATGTTGATGTCAACAACAATGATCATACAGATATATGAAACATGTAAAATAACGCAACATTAGGATCTGTGTCGGCATCAGGACGTAATACACCAGGGTAACAAGTCAGATATAGACAGGCTGTGACAAAGAAATAAAGCAACACCTAAATAGACAGACCACAGCGTCAAAAACACCAATGCTCTTTATCATATTACACAAACATTAATATATATCACAGCGGATACGATTCCTCTAGAGAAACGCAGTCCTTACGCAGCACATTTGGTTCTCCATTTCCCTATCAAAAGACAGGAAAAACGTTCACACAAACGTGTATTAATATTTTCAGTAAGGAATAAGTACAAATTACAAATTCAGAAACAATGAAATTAACTAATGCCACGGTTTCGTCTTTCTAGGACTCATTAGTGATGAATGGGGTCTAAAGTTTGAATAGCAAGAGGACGATTTGGGAATTTCAAATTTGAGTATGGACGTAGATATACACATACCACATAATTCAGTCAAACTTGTCGAGTTACACATTCCAAACCTAAATGCCACGTTTTGATTCATTTGAATAGTGTCGCGGTTCAGAACATTCACAGGTATTTGGCGTTGTTCACCATCACAAAATCTATTGAATTATGGAATAAGTACACCTCTACATCTAAAATTTGACATTTCTTTCGATCTTTGGATTTTCTTCAGTCGTCTGAAAAAGTCGACCTCAAAACTAAGTCAATAAAATCGTTTTTGCAAACAAACATTTATAAAAAAAAAAAAAAAGAGGCGAGGAAACAAAACAGAGGAAAGATTTACACGGAGATTCTTGAAAAAGTATAAGGGATACTGAGACCAGGTGTTCCTGAAATGTAAACGTCTTCTGCGTCATCGACGTCACTTGCCATATAAAAACCTGGTCAAAGCAAGTAGCTAATATCACATAATGAGAACAAGGTAAACAACTACGTAACCAACAGGCATACTAACGAACATTAAACACGCCCTTGTTCGTATCGCACAAGGAAATAGAGTATTTCTCAATGTCTCAATGAGATCAATATGATAAAACATCCCTATAATCTTCATCTACTTGTATCTCGGGGGACTATACAAGAGAATGCCAACGTGAAATGAAGAAAAAGCTAACATATATTGTGTTACAGATATCTAAGTGATTATGTGTGTCCATCGTATTGCATATGTAGGAACGATGATTCATTTCAACTAGAATATATTGAAGATGCTGCAACGATGCTGGGAATTAGGAAATAATTTGGAAAGATTGACATTGTCTGATATCTTACTTTTGTTGGTAAGTAAAGGTGGTATAAAGGTTTCAACGACAGGCAGGTAATAGAGTTGTTACACTAAAATGTTAAAGGCGGAAAGGAACACGGTAGCAGGTGCTTACATCCAGTCACATGAATATTGAAAACTGTCACATTTTCCCTCATTAAAAAATCGACGCGCACTCAATTCAAAAACCTTGATCTGTGTCTATCAGAACTATCACAAGCATTTCTCTGTGAGACTGTCGCCTCATATTGAGACCAATAGTGGAACATTACGAGGCGTTATTATTTGCAGAAATTAATTTACATCTGTTTGGCAAATTCAGCATAATATCCAACAGAGACAGAAGTGTGAGTTAAGGTACATTGGATACCTTCAAAATAGCTTTTCGATATGATGGATTGCAATGTCGATAATGAATTATTCATTTGAGTTGAATCCGTATAAAAACATGCATATGGAATGTAAATAGAAGAATTGCAATGAACACAGCTCATATATATACATATATATTTCAATAATACAATGATATTTGTTTATTGTTACTTTACGTCCAATTAACAATCAGTGTCCTTTAAGGACAAGCCTGGTTTGGGTTGTGGATAAAAGCCCGAGGGAAAAACCACCGACTTTCGCTTTGAGCCTGCAACCCAGAAGTGTAGGGCAAGTCATGAAGACAATCAGACCCCTTAACCACTCGGCCAACGACGCCCAATTTTAAATAGGAAATAAGTAAAAGATAATTTTATACATGCATTATGGTCGTTGTATGGCATCTTGTACTTACCTGTTAGTACCTCCTGAGACAAAGCACCTCCCAAGAACAGGATGGTGACCAATATTCCTGATAAAGTCCGTAACAAATATATCATGTCTACTTGTATAAAAATCTACCTTAAATGCACACGTCTTTACCACTACGTTCAGGGGTATAGTTGTCGTTAATATCACATGGGAGTTCTCCGTGACCGAAATACGTCCGTCGGTCTCAAGTAATAAAATATGCTAATGATTGGAGAAATTATAACTTTTTTATAACTGTTAATTATCTCATACATTCTGGGTGATTTATCATTAAGTTAGGTTTAGCTGTCAACTCAACAAGCGCCATGAAACATTCAGTGAATGCTACTCTTTTTTCAAGATTACATTAATAATGAGAAATGAGCTTTATTTCCATGCTTGTACCAGTTTTAGCACTAAAACTGACAGTGACATGTCTGCCATTCAAGACGCCTCGGATTAACCAACATATACAGCTTTCCAGCAAGCTGTGTGACAAGCGTGGTGATTGCAATTTCCCAACTGTTAATTTTCCATTTCTGGATAGGGATAACCCTATATCTCCAAACTATGTTTTTACTTATCGTAGTTGATTCAATATCCAAGGGCATGTTCCAATTATCACGATCATCGTGCAAGAAGTCCTCGATTTGTACGATTTTCATAATTATCTCATAGAAGAATATTTGGGGTTTTTTTTTGTGCCATATAAAGTCGGGTGTTTTTGATGCTCGTTAGTTTGTTTGTTCCATTATTGCATATCTCGTTCTCATTTACAAACGTTACTGGGAATGATCAAGATTTACATGGTGGATACCAGCGATGACGCAGACCATAATTTCTCTTGTCTTCTCCTTCTTTCATGTGCTTCTGTGTAAATCTTTCTTTCGTTAATATTTTGCCTTTGTTTAATTAAATTTGAGCATGGATTATGATTATGTTGATATGTTTTGTTGTTTTTCATGGTGCCCTATTCTGTGGTATAATAGCTTTGTTTAAAATATGTAAATTAACACGTCTAGATGTAGTTATAATACATTCAAGAAAAATCTTTCCGACGTTAATCATCTTGGCGAGTTTTGGTATTGTGTGATACCAAACTATCCTGAAGAAAGAACAGTGTATCTTTGATTTTCTTCAGCAGGATCTATCCAGTATCGACATATCAACAGTATCTTAATTCAAGTCTATAAAACTACATCAGCGACCAGTGAAAGCGTAAAAGGAAATTAAGATAAGATATTTCCTAAGATTAAGCGTCTTATATTCATCGACATCTGCCAAGTCAATCCAAGCAAACTGTGCACGTTTACCAATTAAACCATAGGTTGAGGAAAGCATGGTGGTTACTCACTAGAAATGGCAAACTTACAATAAATTAATCAAAATCATCACGATTATCATACAACGTGGTAAAAATATCAAGGTAAGTTATTTGTCGTGTAACTGATTTTAAATTAATACCCCTCAGTATAGGTTGGTTACCATAGTAATGATAAAAGCCTTTTAGGAGATTATCTCAAAATATTTTAAATAGTTTGTTTAATCACTTAACGTTTTTTCATTATCGGTATATTTTTGTTTGCCTTCTGACGCCCGTCTCTCGAAAACGTTCCGGTATACTTCATTATCGAATACTTTTATCGTCGTTCGTTCGTCTTTGAAAACACAGCGAGAGAAAAAGCGAATTTCTTAAGTTTTTTAAGTGAACAGAAGAAAAATATGATAAACCGACTTCCTAATGGAAGAAAAGTTTCGCAGGAAAGAATGTTCAAGTTTGGTCAAACACGTTTTGCGCTAATTTGCACTTCACTTTCCATTTCTTTATAATCACATCATAGACTGTAACACTTTATTCACATTACTAAGAATGACTAACCGACGTAGGCTAAAGTATTGGTTTGACAACTAAACAAGTCAGTAACAAAACACTCTTTATGTGACTACAGAGTTCCATATCATGTAAATCCAGGAGTCTGGTCTTGGCATCAGGATCAAGACGTAGACACCTGTAGTCTATTTTCCACCTTGTATGTGAATACAGCATGTTCCCGTTTATCTGAAAACGTGAATCGTACCCATACTCTGGTTTCTTGAAATTCTCATTCCATCATGACAGGACATTCACAATATTTTGGTGTCTTTGGAAGCTTATCATTTTCGATGATACGTAAAGTGTCATTAACTATTCTTATTTTGACCATTGTAATATGGAGAGGTAGCTCAGGGTAATGCCGAAGGAAATTGAATTTCAAGGTCATCTGAATTAAAGAGCCAGAGCCACTCCGTTAAAGATATTTTTCATATGTTATTGACTGGAAATGTTATATACTAATAGATAATATATAAATAAAGACTTGTATTAAGATTCGAACTTGAAATTGAAAGGGTACCGGAGATATCGATGCCGGAATTAGTCTCATAAATCAACACCAGGATATGAATATTGATGAGGAAAAGTCACGTGATACGTTCAGACGCGGTCGGATCCAAAACAAAAATGGAGGAAGAAGTGAGTAGTACGTCCATGTGACATCGCTTGTAAAGAGATTTTAACGATAAATGCAATCAATACTCTATATATCCTGTATGGAAATCATCTTACATATGTATTGATCATGTCTTTCAATGCTTAGATATGACACAGAAACGTGCAGATTACGAGAAAAAGTAAGATTAACTGCAAAGAAGCCCTCAAATGGGGGCTACGATACGATAACGAACATATATAGCATCGCAAAATGGATCTATCTAAAGCGAATATTCGATGATAAGAGTATTTATGAATATGATTTTAGAGTGATAGTATACGATATAAATCTTTGCCTTTGATATATTACGGTTTGCGCATGCGTCAGAGAGCAGGACTTCCCGCATGATTTTGAATTAGCACTGAGTCGTTTCGAATTATTTTTTAAAACTATTTATTACGTTAGATTGGTAGCGATTTACTTTAAAATTGCGGTATTACAGGGTTAGTCAGAACTTTTGCTATCCGAGAAAAATAGAAAAACATCATTTTTTTTATATAAAATGATATCGGTCGAGGAGTGGGTCTGGCTCTTTAAGCTGTTGGGTTTTCTTTTGGGTAATTGAAAGCTTTGCATGAAGTTGGCTTTGAGTACAGGTAACTGCAGGATAGGAGTATTCCAGTTCTTTGATAATCCTGCACCAGGCTGTACTGAAGGAATGTGGTCTCGCCAACAAACAAACATGACTAGCGAGTGTCTACTCTCCAAACCACAAATGGTTCAAGATGCACTTCTGTGTTTTGCCTTGCTTTATTCATTAGCTTAGTTTTGCTGGTAGATTAATTTTAACCTTTCCCACAGTGGTGACGTTACAAATGTGTATTTTGGTCTGTTATTTGTGTTGACATATTAGTGCATATGGTTATAGTGCAGGAAACAACGAGATGGTTAGGTAGGATGATACATTCTGTTCTGTATGTGGTACGTTCCGTTCTGATAAAAATGAACCCTTTGAGGCCACGATTTCTTAGTTAGTCGTGTAAAGAAATAATTATATCGTAATATCAATGAATTGGTATTCGACAGAAAACAGACAAGAATCTAACCACTTTAATCTTTTTCCCAAATAACACTTCTGTAAATGTAGAATGAAAATTATCTAGAAAGGAGGACTCTCTTAAGTGATATGTCTGTGTCATAAATGTCCAGGTTTCATAAGTATCCGAGATGTCTTGGCACATCTTAAATATATAGGTATCTGAAGTAACTATAGTACCAATGTAGCTGTAATCTGATGTCTCGTAAATGTCTTAATGTCTTGAGTATATTAAATGTTTTGGTATCTGTAGTATAATAGATATGATGCTTTTCAAAGTGTTTGGTATCTTAAATATTTGTATATCCTAAGTAATGGAAATGCCTAGGTGTTTTACGATTGGTGTTAAAAAGAGACAAAAAGTGTTACTACGAACTTGTCAATAGATAGAAGGCTTCTACTTGCCAATGTCAACAATCACTAACAAAAAGGAAAGTCTTCTCTACAGACAATATAAACCAATTTATCTAAAATAACATTTAAGGACAGTTCTCAGACAATATAAACCAATTTATCTAAAATAACATTTAAGGACAGTTCTCAGACAATATAAACCAATTTATCTAAAATAACATTTAAGGACAATTCTCAGACAATATAAACCAATTTATCTAAAATAACATTTAAGGACAGTTCTCAGACAATATAAACCAATTTATCTAAAATAACATTTAAGGACAGTTCTCAGACAATATAAACCAATTTATCTAAAATAACATTTAAGGACAGTTCTCATACAATATAAACCAATTTATCTAAAATAACATTTAAGGACAGTTCTCAGACAATATAAACCAATTTATCTAAAATAACATTTAAGGACAGTTCTCAGACAATATAAACCAAATTATCTAAAATAACATTTAAGGACAGTTCTCAGACAATATAAACCAATTTATCTAAAATAACATTTAAGGACAGTTCTCAGACAATATAAACCAATTTATCTAAAATAACATTTAAGGACAGTTCTCAGACAATATAAACCAATTTATCTAAAATAACATTTAAGGACAGTTCTCAGACAATATAAACCAATTTATCTAAAATAACATTTAAGGACAGTTCTCAGACAATATAAACCAATTTATCTAAAATAACATTTAAGGACAGTTCTGAGACAATATAAACCAAATTATCTAAAATAACATTTAAGGACAGTTCTGAGACAATATAAACCAAATTATCTAAAATAACATTTAAGGACAGTTCTGAGACAATATAAACCAAATTATCTAAAATAACATTTAAGGACAGTTCACAGACAATATAAACCAATTTATCTAAAATAACATTTAAGGACAGTTCTCAGACAATATAAACCAAATTATCTAAAATAACATTTAAGGACAGTTCTGAGACAATATAAACCAAATTATCTAAAATAACATTTAAGGACAGTTCTCAGACAATATAAACCAAATTATCTAAAATAACATTTAAGGACAGTTCTGAGACAATATAAACCAATTTATCTAAAATAACATTTAAGGACGGTTCTCAGACAATATAAACCAATTTATCTAAAATAACATTTAAGGACAGTTCTCAGACAATATAAACCAATTTATCTAAAATAACATTTAAGGACAGTTCTCAGACAATATAAACCAATTTATCTAAAATAACATTTAAGGACAGTTCTCAGACAATATAAACCAATTTATCTAAAATAACATTTAAGGACAGTTCTCAGACAATATAAACCAATTTATCTAAAATAACATTTAAGGACAGTTCTCAGACAATATAAACCAATTTATCTAAAATAACATTTAAGGACAGTTCTCAGACAATATAAACCAATTTATCTAAAATAACATTTAAGGACAGTTCTCAGACAATATAAACCAATTTATCTAAAATAACATTTAAGGACAGTTCTCAGACAATATAAACCAATTTATCTAAAATAACATTTAAGGACAGTTCTCAGACAATATAAACCAATTTATCTAAAATAACATTTAAGGACAGTTCTCGGACAATATAAACCAATTTATCTAAAATAACATTTAAGGACAGTTCTCAGACAATATAAACCAATTTATCTAAAATAACATTTAAGGACAGTTCTCAGACAATATAAACCAACTTATCTAAAATAACATTTAAGGACAGTTCTCAGACAATATAAACCAATTTATCTAAAATAACATTTAAGGACAATTCTCAGACATTATAAACCAATTTATCTAAAATAACATTTAAGGACAGTTCTCAGACAATATAAACCAATTTATCTAAAATAACATTTAAGGACAGTTCTCAGACAATATAAACCAATTTATCTAAAATAACATTTAAGGACAGTTCTCAGACAATATAAACCAATTTATCTAAAATAACATTTAAGGACAGTTCTCAGACAATATAAACCAATTTATCTAAAATAACATTTAAGGACAATTCTCAGACATTATAAACCAATTTATCTAAAATAACATTTAAGGACAGTTCTCAGACAATATAAACCAATTTATCTAAAATAACATTTAAGGACAGTTCTCAGACAATATAAACCAATTTATCTAAAATAACATTTAAGGACAGTTCTCAGACAATATAAACCAATTTATCTAAAATAACATTTAAGGACAGTTCTCAGACAATATAAACCAATTTATCTAAAATAACATTTAAGGACAGTTCTCAGACAATATAAACCAATTTATCTAAAATAACATTTAAGGACAGTTCTCAGACAATATAAACCAATTTATCTAAAATAACATTTAAGGACAATTCTCAGACATTATAAACCAATTTATCTAAAATAACATTTAAGGACAGTTCTCAGACAATATAAACCAATTTATCTAAAATAACATTTAAGGACAGTTCTCAGACAATATAAACCAATTTATCTAAAATAACATTTAAGGACAGTTCTCAGACAATATAAACCAATTTATCTAAAATAACATTTAAGGACAGTTCTCAGACAATATAAACCAATTTATCTAAAATAACATTTAAGGACAGTTCTCAGACAATATAAACCAATTTATCTAAAATAACATTTAAGGACAATTCTCAGACATTATAAACCAACTTAAGGACACTTACGGATAGCTTCTACTATGCTAAGCTGTTCTTTATACTTATATATATATATGATTAAAAATGTTGAAGGGAGTAGCGATGTCTTTCTATATGTAAACTAATTGTCTATTGTAACGGAGATAAAGAAGGCTACAAAAAGACAAAACTGTAGGGGAGGCTACTCGCGCGACTAAGAAAATTATATAAGGGAGATTACCCGTTCGTAATTACACCCACCAGAAAAGTTTAAATAATACACACTGTTCGTAACGTTTTATTCATATGGTTATTCAAATGTAATGATTTATTTGTATTCATTAAGAATATGTAGGTTAAATTTACTACAGTACCAAAGCTATAACAAAGTAGCACTGTGTTTGGTACATCTGGACATGTCTATATCATACACATTATCATGGTGTGTTTGTTACATCTGGACATGTCTATATCATACACATTATCATGGTGTGTTTGTTACATCTCGACATGTCTATATCATACACATTATCATGGTGTGTTTGTTACATCTAGACATGTCTATATCATACACATTATCATGGTGTGTTTGTTACATCTGGACATGTCTATATCATACACATTATCATGGTGTGTTTGTTACATCTAGACATGTCTATATCATACACATTATCATGGTGTGTTTGTTACATCTCGACATGTCTATATCATACACACGATCATGGTGTGTTTGTTACATCTCGACATGTCTATATCATACACATTATCATGGCGTGTTTGTTACATCTGGACATGTCTATATCATACACATTATCATGGTGTGTTTGTTACATCTAGACATGTCTATATCATACACACGATCATGGTGTGTTTGTTACATGTACATCTCGACATGTCTATATCATACACATTATCATGGTGTGTTTGTTACATCTGGACATGTCTATATCATACACATTATCATGGTGTGTTTGTTACATCTAGACATGTCTATATCATACACACGATCATGGTGTGTTTGTTACATCTGGACATGTCTATATCATACACATTATCATGGTGTGTTTGTTACATCTCGACATGTCTGTATCATACACATTACCATGGTGTGTTTGTTACATCTCGACATGTCTATATCATACACATTATCATGGTGTGTTTGTTACATCTGGACATGTCTATATCATACACACGATCATGGTGTGTTTGTTACATCTGGACATGTCTATATCATACACATTATCATGGTGTGTTTGTTACATCTCGACATGTCTGTATCATACACACGATCATGGTGTGTTTGTTACATCTGGACATGTCTATATCATACACATTATCATGGTGTGTTTGTTACATCTCGACATGTCTGTATCATACACATTATCATGGTGTGTTTGTTACATCTGGACATGTCTATATCATACACATTATCATGGTGTGTTTGTTACATCTCGACATGTCTGTATCATACACATTATCATGGGGTGTTTGTTACATCTGGACATGTCTATATCATACACATTATCATGGTGTGTTTGTTACATCTGGACATGTCTATATCATACACATTATCATGGTGTGTTTGTTACATCTAGACATGTCTATATCATACACATTATCATGGTCTGTTTGTTACATCTAGACATGTCTATATCATACACATTATCATGGTGTGTTTGTTACATCTCGACATGTCTGTATCATACACATTATCATGGCGTGTTTGTTTCATGTACATCTAGACATGACTATATCATACACATTATCATGGCGTGTTTGTTACATCTCGACATGTCTGTATCATACACATTATCATGGTGTGTTTGTTACATCTGGACATGTCTATATCATACACATTATCATGGTGTGTTTGTTACATCTCGACATGTCTGTATCATACACATTATCATGGGGTGTTTGTTACATCTGGACATGTCTATATCATACACATTATCATGGTGTGTTTGTTACATCTGGACATGTCTATATCATACACATTATCATGGTGTGTTTGTTACATCTGGACATGTCTATATCATACACATTATCATGGTGTGTTTGTTACATCTCGACATGTCTGTATCATACACATTATCATGGCGTGTTTGTTTCATGTACATCTAGACATGACTATATCATACACATTATCATGGCGTGTTTGTTACATCTGGACATGACTATATCATACACATTATCATGGTGTGTTTGTTACTTCTAGACATGTCTATATCATACACATTATCATGGTGTGTTTGTTACATCTCGACATGTCTGTATCATACACATTATCATGGCGTGTTTGTTTCATGTACATCTAGACATGACTATATCATACACATTATCATGGCGTGTTTGTTACATCTGGACATGACTATATCATACACATTATCATGGTGTGTTTGTTACTTCTAGACATGTCTATATCATACACATTATCATGGTGTGTTTGTTACATCTCGACATGTCTATATCATACACATTATCATGGTGTGTTTGTTACATCTGGACATGTCTATATCATACACATTATCATGGTGTGTTTGTTACATCTCGACATGTCTATATCATACACACGATCATGGTGTGTTTGTTACATCTCGACATGTCTATATCATACACATTATCATGGCGTGTTTGTTACATCTGGACATGTCTATATCATACACATTATCATGGTGTGTTTGTTACATCTAGACATGTCTATATCATACACACGATCATGGTGTGTTTGTTACATGTACATCTCGACATGTCTATATCATACACATTATCATGGTGTGTTTGTTACATCTGGACATGTCTATATCATACACATTATCATGGTGTGTTTGTTACATCTAGACATGTCTATATCATACACACGATCATGGTGTGTTTGTTACATCTGGACATGTCTATATCATACACATTATCATGGTGTGTTTGTTACATCTCGACATGTCTGTATCATACACATTACCATGGTGTGTTTGTTACATCTCGACATGTCTATATCATACACATTATCATGGTGTGTTTGTTACATCTGGACATGTCTATATCATACACACGATCATGGTGTGTTTGTTACATCTGGACATGTCTATATCATACACATTATCATGGTGTGTTTGTTACATCTCGACATGTCTGTATCATACACACGATCATGGTGTGTTTGTTACATCTGGACATGTCTATATCATACACATTATCATGGTGTGTTTGTTACATCTCGACATGTCTGTATCATACACATTATCATGGTGTGTTTGTTACATCTGGACATGTCTATATCATACACATTATCATGGTGTGTTTGTTACATCTCGACATGTCTGTATCATACACATTATCATGGGGTGTTTGTTACATCTGGACATGTCTATATCATACACATTATCATGGTGTGTTTGTTACATCTGGACATGTCTATATCATACACATTATCATGGTGTGTTTGTTACATCTAGACATGTCTATATCATACACATTATCATGGTCTGTTTGTTACATCTAGACATGTCTATATCATACACATTATCATGGTGTGTTTGTTACATCTCGACATGTCTGTATCATACACATTATCATGGCGTGTTTGTTTCATGTACATCTAGACATGACTATATCATACACATTATCATGGCGTGTTTGTTACATCTCGACATGTCTGTATCATACACATTATCATGGTGTGTTTGTTACATCTGGACATGTCTATATCATACACATTATCATGGTGTGTTTGTTACATCTCGACATGTCTGTATCATACACATTATCATGGGGTGTTTGTTACATCTGGACATGTCTATATCATACACATTATCATGGTGTGTTTGTTACATCTGGACATGTCTATATCATACACATTATCATGGTGTGTTTGTTACATCTCGACATGTCTGTATCATACACATTATCATGGCGTGTTTGTTTCATGTACATCTAGACATGACTATATCATACACATTATCATGGCGTGTTTGTTACATCTCGACATGTCTGTATCATACACATTATCATGGTGTGTTTGTTACATCTGGACATGTCTATATCATACACATTATCATGGTGTGTTTGTTACATCTCGACATGTCTGTATCATACACATTATCATGGGGTGTTTGTTACATCTGGACATGTCTATATCATACACATTATCATGGTGTGTTTGTTACATCTGGACATGTCTATATCATACACATTATCATGGTGTGTTTGTTACATCTAGACATGTCTATATCATACACATTATCATGGTCTGTTTGTTACATCTAGACATGTCTATATCATACACATTATCCTGGTGTGTTTGTTACATCTCGACATGTCTGTATCATACACATTATCATGGCGTGTTTGTTTCATGTACATCTAGACATGACTATATCATACACATTATCATGGCGTGTTTGTTACATCTGGACATGACTATATCATACACATTATCATGGTGTGTTTGTTACTTCTAGACATGTCTATATCATACACATTATCATGGTGTGTTTGTTACATCTCGACATGTCTATATCATACACATTATCATGGTGTGTTTGTTACATCTGGACATGTCTATATCATACACATTATCATGGTGTGTTTGTTACATCTCGACATGTCTATATCATACACATTATCATGGTGTGTTTGTTACATCTCGACATGTCTATATCATACACATTATCATGGTGTGTTTGTTACATCTGGACATGTCTATATCATACACATTATCATGGTGTGTTTGTTACATCTAGACATGTCTATATCATACACACGATCATGGTGTGTTTGTTACATGTACATCTCGACATGTCTATATCATACACATTATCATGGTGTGTTTGTTACATCTGGACATGTCTATATCATACACATTATCATGGTGTGTTTGTTACATCTAGACATGTCTATATCATACACACGATCATGGTGTGTTTGTTACATCTGGACATGTCTATATCATACACATTATCATGGTGTGTTTGTTACATCTGACATGTCTGTATCATACACATTACCATGGTGTGTTTGTTACATCTCGACATGTCTATATCATACACATTATCATGGTGTGTTTGTTACATCTGGACATGTCTATATCATACACACGATCATGGTGTGTTTGTTACATCTGGACATGTCTATATCATACACATTATCATGGTGTGTTTGTTACATCTCGACATGTCTATATCATACACATTATCATGGTGTGTTTGTTACATCTGGACATGTCTATATCATACACATTATCATGGTGTGTTTGTTACATCTCGACATGTCTGTATCATACACATTATCATGGTGTGTTTGTTACATCTGGACATGTCTATATCATACACATTATCATGGTGTGTTTGTTACACTCGACATGTCTGTATCATACACATTATCATGGTGTGTTTGTTACATCTGGACATGTCTATATCATACACATTATCATGGTGTGTTTGTTACATCTGGACATGTCTATATCATACACATTATCATGGTGTGTTTGTTACATCTAGACATGTCTATATCATACACATTATCATGGTGTGTTTGTTACATCTAGACATGTCTATATCATACACATTATCATGGTGTGTTTGTTACATCTCGACATGTCTGTATCATACACATTATCATGGCGTGTTTGTTTCATGTACATCTAGACATGACTATATCATACACATTATCATGGCGTGTTTGTTACATCTGGACATGTCTGTATCATACACATTATCATGGTGTGTTTGTTACATCTGGACATGTCTATATCATACACATTATCATGGTGTGTTTGTTACATCTCGACATGTCTGTATCATACACATTATCATGGTGTGCTTGTTACATCTGGACATGTCTATATCATACACATTATCATGGTGTGTTTGTTACATCTGGACATGTCTATATCATACACATATCATCATGTCTATATCATACACATTATCATGGTGTGTTTGTTACATCTCGACATGTCTATATCATACACATTATCATGGTGTGTTTGTTACATCTCGACATGTCTGTATCATACACATTATCATGGCGTGTTTGTTTCATGTACATCTAGACATGACTATATCATACACATTATCATGGGTGTGTTTGTTACATCTGGACATGTCTATATCATACACATTATCATGGTGTGTTTGTTCATCTGGACATGTCTATATCATACACATTATCATGGTGTGTTTGTTACATCTCGACATGTCTATATCATACACATTATCATGGTGTGTTTGTTACATCTGGACATGTCTATATCATACACATTATCATGGTGTGTTTGTTACATCTCGACATGTCTATATCATACACATTATCATGGTGTGTTTGTTACATCTGGACATGTCTATATCATACACATTATCATGGTGTGTTTGTTACATCTGGACATGTCTATATCATACACATTATCATGGTGTGTTTGTTACATCTAGACATGTCTATATCATACACATTATCATGGTGTGTTTGTTACATCTAGACATGTCTATATCATACACATTATCATGGTGTGTTTGTTACATCTGGACATGTCTATATCATACACATTATCATGGTGTGTTTGTTACATCTGGACATGTCTATATCATACACATTATCATGGTGTGTTTGTACATTCGACATGTCTATATCATACACATTATCATGGTGTGTTTGTTACATCTAGACATGTCTATATCATACACATTATCATGGTGTGTTTGTTACATCTGGACATGTCTATATCATACACATTATCATGGTGTGTTTGTTACATCTCGACATGTCTATATCATACACATTATCATGGTGTGTTTGTTACATCTGGACATGTCTATATCATACACATTATCATGGTGTGTTTGTTACATCTCGACATGTCTGTATCATACACATTATCATGGGGTGTTTGTCTATGTCTATATCATACACATTATCATGGTGTGTTTGTTACATCTGGACATGTCTATATCATACACATTATCATGGTGTGTTTGTCTAGACATGTCTATATCATACACATTATCATGGTGTGTTTGTTACATCTGGACATGTCTATATCATACACATTATCATGGTGTGTTTGTTACATCTCGACATGTCTATATCATACACATTATCATGGTGTGTTTGTTACATCTAGACATGTCTATATCATACACATTATCATGGTGTGTTTGTTACATCTAGACATGTCTATATCATACACATTATCATGGTGTGTTTGTTACATCTGGACATGTCTATATCATACACATTATCATGGTGTGTTTGTTACATCTCGACATGTCTATATCATACACATTATCATGGTGTGTTTGTTACATCTGGACATGTCTATATCATACACATTATCATGGTGTGTTTGTTACATTGGACATGTCTATATCATACACATTATCATGGTTTGTTTGTTACATCTTGACATGTCTATATCATACACATTATCATGGGTGTTTGTTACATCTTGTTACATCTCGACATGTCTATATCATACACATTATCATGATGTGTTTGTTACATCTGGACATGTCTATATCATACACATTATCATGGTGTGTTTGTTACATCTCGACATGTCTATATAATACACATTATCATGTTGTGTTTGTTAGATTTGGACATGTCTATATCATACACATTATCATGGTGTGTTTGTTACATCTGGACATGTCTATATCATACACATTATCATGGGTGTGTTTGTTACACATGTCTATATCATACACATTATCATGGTGTGTTTGTTACATCTGGACATGTCTATATATCATGGTGTGTTTGTTACATCTCGACATGTCTATATCATACACATTATCATGGTGTGTTTGGACATGTCTATATCATACACATTATCATGGTGTGTTTGTTACATGTATATCTAGACATGTCTATATCATACACATTATCATGATGTGTCTGTTATATATGGACATGTCTATATCATACACATTATCATGGTGTGTTTGTTACATCTCGACATGTCTATATCATACACATTATCATGGTGTGTTTGTTACATCTGGACATGTCTATATCATACACATTACATGGTGTGTTTGTTACATCTCGACATGTCTATATCATACACATATCATACACACATGTCTATATCATACACATTATCATGGTGTGTTTGTTACATCTGGACATGTCTATATCATACACACGATCATGGCGTGTTTGTTACATCTCGACATGTCTATATCATACACATTATCATGGTGTGTTTGTTACATGTATATCTAGACATGTCTATATCATACACATTATCATGGTGTGTTTGTTACATACTCGACATGTCTATATAGACATGTCTATATCATACACATTATCATGGTGTGTTTGTTTACATGTCTATATCATACACATTATCATGGTGTGTTTGTTACACATGTCTATATCATACACATTATCATGGTGTGTTTGTTACATCTCGAAATGTCTATATCATACACATTATCATGGCGTGTTTGTTTCATGTACATCTAGACTTGATTATATCATACACATTATCATGGCGTGTTTGTTACATCTGGACATGTCTTTATCATACACATTATCATAGTCTGTTTGTTACATCTAGACATGTCTATATCATACACATTATCATGGTGTGTTTGTTACATCTGGACATGTCTATATCATACACACGATCATGGTGTGTTTGTTACATCTCGACATGTCTATATCATACACATTATCATGGTGTGTTTGTTACATGTATATCTAGACATGTCTATATCATACACATTATCATGGTGTGTTTGTTACATCTCGACATGTCTATATCATACACATTATCATGGCGTGTTTGTTACAACTAGACATGTCTATATCATACACATTATCATGGTGTGTTTGTTACATGTATATCTAGACATGTCTATATCATACACATTATCATGGTGTTTTTGTTACATCTCGACATGTCTATATCATACACATTATCATGGCGTGTTTGTTTCATGTACATCTAGACTTGACTATATCATACACATTATCATGGTGTGTTTGTTACATTTGGACATGTCTATATCATACACATTATCATGGTGTGTTTGTTACATCTGGACATGTCTATATCATACACACGATCTTGGTGTGTTTGTTACATTTGGACATGTCTATATCATACACATTATCATGGTGTGTTTGTTACATCTGGACATGTCTATATCATACACACGATCTTGGTGTGTTTGTTACATCTCGACATGTCTATATCATACACATTATCATGGTGTGTTTGTTACATCTCGACATGTCTATATCATACACATTATCATGGTGTGTTTGTTACATCTGGACATGTCTATATCATACACATTATCATGGTGTGTTTGTTACATCTGGACATGTCTATATCATACACACGATCATGGCGTGTTTGTTACATATCGACATGTGTATATCATACACATTATCATGGCGTGTTTGTTACATCTGGACATGTCTATATCATACACATTATCATGGTGTGTTTGTTACATCTGGACATGTCTATATCATACACACGATCATGGCGTGTTTGTTACATCTCGACATGTCTATATCATACACATTATCATGGTGTGTTTGTTACATGTATATCTAGACATGTCTATATCATACACATTATCATGGCGTGTTTGTTACATCTCGACATGTCTATATCATACACATTATCATGGCGTGTTTGTTACAACTAGACATGTCTATATCATACACATTATCATGGTGTGTTTGTTACATGTATATCTAGACATGTCTATATCATACACATTATCATGGTGTGTTTGTTACATCTCGACATGTCTATATCATACACATTATCATGGCGTGTTTGTTTCATGTACATCTAGACTTGACTATATCATACACATTATCATGGTGTGTTTGTTACAACTAGACATGTCTATATTATACACATTATCATGGTGTGTTTGTTACATTTGGACATGTCTATATCATACACATTATCATGGTGTGTTTGTTACATTTGGACATGTCTATATCATACACATTATCATGGTGTGTTTGTTACATCTCGACATGTCTATATCATACACACGATCATGGCGTGTTTGTTACATCTCGACATGTCTATATCATACACATTATCATGGTGTGTTTGTTACATGTATATCTAGACATGTCTATATCATACACATTATCATGGCGTGTTTGTTACATCTCGACATGTCTATATCATACACATTATCATGGCGTGTTTGTTACAACTAGACATGTCTATATCATACACATTATCATGGTGTGTTTGTTACATGTATATCTAGACATGTCTATATCATACACATTATCATGGTGTGTTTGTTACATCTCGACATGTCTATATCATACACATTATCATGGCGTGTTTGTTTCATGTACATCTAGAATTGACTATATCATACACATTATCATGGTGTGTTTGTTACAACTAGACATGTCTATATTATACACATTATCATGGTGTGTTTGTTACATTTGGACATGTCTATATCATACACATTATCATGGTGTGTTTGTTACATTTGGACATGTCTATATCATACACATTATCATGGTGTGTTTGTTACATCTCGACATGTCTATATCATACACATGATCATGGTGTGTTTGTTACATCTGGACATGTCTATATCATACAGACGATCATGGTGTGTTTGTTACAACTAGACATGTCTATATCATACACATTATCATGGCGTGTTTGTTACATCTCGACATGTCTATATCATACACATTATCATGGTGTGTTTGTTATATCTCGACATGTCTATATCATACACATTATCATGGCGTGTTTGTTACATGTACATCTCGACATGTCTATATCATACACATTATCATGGTGTGTTTGTTACATCTGGACATGTCTATATCATACACATTATCATGGTGTGTTTGTTACATCTGGACATGTCTATATCATACACATTATCATGGCGTGTTTGTTACATGTATATCTAGACATGTCTATATCATACACATTATCATGTTGTGTTTGTTACATCTGGACATGTCTATATCATACACATTATCATGGCGTGTTTGTTTCATGTATATCTAGACATGTCTATATCATACACATTATCATGTTGTGTTTGTTAGATTTGGACATGTCTATATCATACACACGATCATGGCGTGTTTGTTACATCTCGACATGTCTATATCATACACATTATCATGGTGTGTTTGTTACATGTATATCTAGACATGTCTATATCATACACATTATCATGGCGTGTTTGTTACAACTAGACATGTCTATATCATACACATTATCATGGTGTGTTTGTTACATGTATATCTAGACATGTCTATATCATACACATTATCATGGTGTGTTTGTTACATCTCGAAATGTCTATATCATACACATTATCATGGCGTGTTTGTTTCATGTACATCTAGACTTGATTATATCATACACATTATCATGGCGTGTTTGTTACATCTGGACATGTCTTTATCATACACATTATCATAGTCTGTTTGTTACATCTAGACATGTCTATATCATACACATTATCATGGTGTGTTTGTTACATCTGGACATGTCTATATCATACACACGATCATGGTGTGTTTGTTACATCTCGACATGTCTATATCATACACATTATCATGGTGTGTTTGTTACATGTATATCTAGACATGTCTATATCATACACATTATCATGGTGTGTTTGTTACATCTCGACATGTCTATATCATACACATTATCATGGCGTGTTTGTTAAAACTAGACATGTCTATATCATACACATTATCATGGTGTGTTTGTTACATGTATATCTAGACATGTCTATATCATACACATTATCATGGTGTTTTTGTTACATCTCGACATGTCTATATCATACACATTATCATGGCGTGTTTGTTTCATGTACATCTAGACTTGACTATATCATACACATTATCATGGTGTGTTTGTTACATTTGGACATGTCTATATCATACACATTATCATGGTGTGTTTGTTACATCTGGACATGTCTATATCATACACACGATCTTGGTGTGTTTGTTACATTTGGACATGTCTATATCATACACATTATCATGGTGTGTTTGTTACATCTGGACCTGTCTATATCATACACACGATCTTGGTGTGTTTGTTACATCTCGACATGTCTATATCATACACATTATCATGGTGTGTTTGTTACATCTCGACATGTCTATATCATACACATTATCATGGTGTGTTTGTTACATCTGGACATGTCTATATCATACACATTATCATGGTGTGTTTGTTACATCTGGACATGTCTATATCATACACACGATCATAGCGTGTTTGTTACATATCGACATGTGTATATCATACACATTATCATGGCGTGTTTGTTACATCTGGACATGTCTATATCATACACATTATCATGGTGTGTTTGTTACATCTGGACATGTCTATATCATACACACGATCATGGCGTGTTTGTTACATCTCGACATGTCTATATCATACACATTATCATGGTGTGTTTGTTACATGTATATCTAGACATGTCTATATCATACACATTATCATGGTGTGTTTGTTACATCTCGACATGTCTATATCATACACAT
Source organism: Ylistrum balloti (assembly GCF_031769215.1). Taxonomy (NCBI): domain Eukaryota; kingdom Metazoa; phylum Mollusca; class Bivalvia; order Pectinida; family Pectinidae; genus Ylistrum; species Ylistrum balloti. The sequence continues at coordinate 406,152 of NW_026782218.1, forward strand.
TATCATGGTGTGTTTGTTACAACTAGACATGTCTATATCATACACATTATCATGGTGTGTTTGTTACATGTATATCTAGACATGTCTATATCATACACATTATCATGGTGTGTTTGTTACATCTCGACATGTCTATATCATACACATTATCATGGCGTGTTTGTTTCATGTACATCTAGACTTGACTATATCATACACATTATCATGGTGTGTTTGTTACATTTGGACATGTCTATATCATACACATTATCATGGTGTGTTTGTTACATCTGGACATGTCTATATCATACACACGATCATGGCGTGTTTGTTACATCTCGACATGTCTATATCATACACATTATCATGGTGTGTTTGTTACATGTATATCTAGACATGTCTATATCATACACATTATCATGGCGTGTTTGTTACATCTCGACATGTCTATATCATACACATTATCATGGCGTGTTTGTGACTACTAGACATGTCTATATCATACACATTATCATGGTGTGTTTGTTACATGTATATCTAGACATGTCTATATCATACACATTATCATGGTGTGTTTGTTACATCTCGACATGTCTATATCATACACATTATCATGGCGTGTTTGTTTCATGTACATCTAGACTTGACTATATCATACACATTATCATGGTGTGTTTGTTACAACTAGACATGTCTATATTATACACATTATCATGGTGTGTTTGTTACATTTGGACATGTCTATATCATACACATTATCATGGTGTGTTTGTTACATTTGGACATGTCTATATCATACACATTATCATGGTGTGTTTGTTACATCTGGACATGTCTATATCATACACATGATCATGGTGTGTTTGTTACATCTGGACATGTCTATATCATACAGACGATCATGGTGTGTTTGTTACAACTAGACATGTCTATATCATACACATTATCATGGCGTGTTTGTTACATCTCGACATGTCTATATCATACACATTATCATGGTGTGTTTGTTATATCTCGACATGTCTATATCATACACATTATCATAGCGTGTTTGTTACATGTACATCTCGACATGTCTATATCATACACATTATCATGGTGTGTTTGTTACATCTGGACATGTCTATATCATACACATTATCATGGTGTGTTTGTTATATCTGGACATGTCTATATCATACACATTATCATGGCGTGTTTGTTACATGTATATCTAGACATGTCTATATCATACACATTATCATGTTGTGTTTGTTACATCTGGACATGTCTATATCATACACATTATCATGGCGTGTTTGTTTCATGTATATCTAGACATGTCTATATCATACACATTATCATGTTGTGTTTGTTAGATTTGGACATGTCTATATCATACACATTATCATGGTGTGTTTGTTACATGTATATCTAGACATGTCTATATCATACACATTATCATGGCGTGTTTGTTTCATGTATATCTAGACATGTCTATATCATACACATTATCATGTTGTGTTTGTTTCATCTGGACATGTCTATATCATAAACATTATCATGGTGTGTTTGTTACATGTATATCTAGACATGTCTATATCATACACATTATCATGTTGTGTCTGTTACATTTGGACATGTCTATATCATACACATTATCATGGTGTGTTTGTTACATCTGGACATGACTATATCATACACATTATCATGGTGTGTTTGTTACATGTATATCTAGACATGTCTATATCATACACATTATCATGGTGTGTTTGTTATATTTGGACATGTCTATATCATACACATTATCATGGTGTGTTTGTTACATCTCGACATGTCTATATCATACACATTATCATGGTGTGTTTGTTACATCTCGACATGTCTATATCATACACATTATCATGGCGTGTTTGTTACATCTAGACATGTCTGTATCATACACATTATTATGGCGTGTTTGTTACATGTACATCTCGACATGTCTATATCATACACATTATCATGGCGTGTTTGTTACATCTGGACATGTCTATATCATACACATTATCATGGTGTGTTTGTTACATCTGGACATGTCTATATCATACACATAATCATGGTGTGTTTGTTACATCTCGACATGTCTATATCATACACATTATCATGGTGTGTTTGTTACATCTGGACATGTCTATATCATACATATAATCATAGTGTGTTTGTTACATCTAGACATGTCTATATCATACACATAATCATGGTGTGTTTGTTACATCTGGACATGTCTATATCATACACATTATCATGGCTTGTTTGTTACATCTGGACATGTCTATATCATACACATTATCATGGTGTGTTTGTTACATCTCGACGTGTCTATATCATACACATTATCATGGCTTGTTTGTTACATCTCGACATGTCTATATCATACACATTATCATGGTGTGTTTGTTACATCTGGACATGTCTATATCATACACACGATCTTGGTGTGTTTGTTACATCTCGACATGTCTAAATCATACACATATCATGGTGTGTTTGTTACATCTGGACATGTCTATATCATACACATTATCATGGTGTGTTTGTTACATCTGGACATGTCTATATCATACACATTATCATGGTGTGTTTGTTACATCTGGACATGTCTATATCATACACACGATCATGGCGTGTTTGTTACATCTCGACATGTCTATATCATACACATTATCATGGCGTGTTTGTTACATCTGGAAATGTCTATATCATACACATTATCATGGTGTGTTTGTTACATCTGGACATGTCTATATCATACACACGATCATGGCGTGTTTGTTACATCTCGACATGTCTATATCATACACATTATCATGGTGTGTTTGTTACATGTATATCTAGACATGTCTATATCATACACATTATCATGTTGTGTTTGTTACATCTGGACATGTCTATATCATACACAATATCATGGTGTGTTTGTTACATGTATATCTAGA